>NC_142387.1:14510160-14705160 GCF_059441005.1 Hippichthys cyanospilos
GGACTGATCGTGGCAGCAGAAGGCCCGGGGCGCCGACGAATCACCGACCGGTGAAAATTCGTAAAAAGCAAACCCGTGGCGGTAAAGCGTGGGTAAAAGACTGACGATCATCTTGATTTGACTTGAAATATGCGGTGCACCGAGGACGACGAAAGGCGGCCCGGAGGAGTGACGACCAGTAAAACTTTCTAAAACGTCCATCTCTCCTGCCGTCCGTGCCGCCAAAGAATGACGCACCAGAAAAAATTGTAAAACGGCCACTTCGACCTGACGGATGGAAGCGTGGGCAAAATAAAACTGCCGATGCCGGGCAGAATGATGAATGAGGGGCTAGCGAAAATTTGTCAAAATCGCACCTTTTATTCACTCTGTCCACTAAATTTACGCTCACATAAGATGGCGTTCTTTAATTTTCCGCTAAGCCCCGTGGAAGTCCGAGCGACCCGTTAAACAATCATCAGTGTCGGCGGGGAGGCGAGAGCATCAGGCGTTTCCCATCTTGTGGCCATCAACGCCAAACCATTCCCTCCCGGCTCTCGCTGTTCCCGGTCAAGCGTAGTATTGCACGGGTTCACAAGTTCACAAAAACGCCCGTCGGACGGCCGCCGTTTCGCCGAACGCGCGTCGGAAGGGGAACCGTCCGATTGAGCGCTCGGGGGACGGCGGCGTAAGGACGTTATTACATCTGGTGCCGGTGAATTAAGGCTCTCATTGCCGCTCACGTGAAAAGCCTCACAGAGAACACGTGAAGTGCACTTATTGGATTCAGTAAATCAAGACGGTTTCCGTTTCTATCTCAGGAAGAAGTCGCAGTCCCTTTTTTCCAACACGTGCACATTACTGTAGTTTTAAAATGAGTCAGAGGTAGGAAAAAAAAATGTCCTTGATTCAAGGCTGAGTAGTCAGTGAACGCCGTGAAACACGAGGCAATACCTCGACGAGGCAAACGAGGATGAAGGCTGCAGCGGTGAGTCGAACAGTTTATATAATTTAATCCTCAGAAAGCATGAAGGTCCAGAACAAAGGTGAGCTGGACGTTTGAAATTCTGCGGGACTTTGTCGTCGTTGCGCAGCAGACGTGTTAAACTTCACTCTCCGGTTTTTCTCACATCTCTGTTGCAATTGTACCGCAGTATTTTTTGAGTCGTATGTGAATGCTTATTTTCTGTGACAGGCGGAATAAAAACGGTACCGTTTCGAACAAGTGGCAAGTGTCAGGCCTGTCTAAACAAGACCAGTTATTAAGGGTTTTGGCCTCGGCGTCAAAAGCATTTTTCTTCGGTCTCGTGTTGATCTCGCAGGGCGGACACGTGGTTTTCTATACCGGGAATACTGTGATCAGTATGAAACACGGAATGCAAGTGCTGCGCTTCCTTGACGGTTTTGCCCAGGGTTGGTCTCGTCTCAGAAAACCTCCAAGTCTTTGTCTAGTCTGAGTCTCGATACTCCCTCGTCTCAAGGATTGTCCTGGTCTCTACCTGGTACTCTGTGACGTAGTTTACCAACAATGCGTTCATAACAACTTGCCTTTGCGTTACAGGGACGATCAGGACAGCCTTAGCCAACATGGACCGGGAAGCCCGGGAACATTACATCGTGGTCATCCAAGCCAAAGACATGGCGGGCCAAGTCGGCGGCCTCTCCGGATCCACCGTCATCAATGTCACGCTGACCGACGTCAACGACAACGCACCAAAGTTCCCGCAAAGTACGTAGTCCGACCGTCCGTCCGACGGGAAGTTCTCGTTGTCACGTCCGATCTGCATCCGCAGAAAATTACCAGCAGTACGTCCCGGAGTCGGCTCAAGTCGGGAAACCGGTGGGGAAAATTAAAGCCAACGACGACGACTTGGGCATCAACGCGGACATCAAGTACAGCATCATTAACTCGGAAGGGGCCAACATGTTTTCTATAGCCGCTGACAAGGACACCAAAGAGGGAATCATCACCCTCAGAAAGGTAAACCTGGAATGTATCCGTTACACTTTTGACGACCCGCTGGTAGAGCCGCCGTCTCTCAACCGAACGAACATTTGATTGATCGTCAGATTCTGCAATACGTTTCACTGAATTCGATATAACCCTTTACTTTTCAATCTGGTCTTGACAGCCGCTAAACTACGAGAGGAAGAAGACGTACACACTCCATATCGAGGGGACCAACACACACACCGATCCTCGCTTTTCCTACCTGGGCTCCTTTAAGGACACGGCCACGCTTAAAATCACCGTCGGGGACGTGGACGAAGCACCGGTCTTCTCTTTGGATTATTATATCATGGACGTGTACGAGAACTCGCCTGCCGGCTCGGAAGTAGGCACCGTCACGGCCCAGGACCCCGACAGCAGGAACAGCCCCGTCAGGTAAGACTTATACAGCAAATCCGTACGAGCGATGTGTATATAGCTACCTTTAACGATAGTTTCAATCCCTGTACCCTTCAATATCATTTAAGTATTAGTTCGGAAAAAAAACCCGAGTAGTCCTTTTCCCTCGTGAAAATATTCCAAATTTCCCCCTAAACACAGATGTTTCCCGAACCCAGCACAACCCCAAGAACCACTGGTGGCTCCGTATTTATGATTTCAAATCTCGCCCAAAAGCTGATCGTCTCAAGAAAAGTCCGATCCCAGACCCCCAGGCCTTCAGCAAGTGCCTGGGACTTTGGATCCAGGAATGGAGTTTCATCTCATGTTGGAAGGAAACCCCTACCCTCCAGAAGCTCCCAAAATTGGAGTTATGGAATTTGGAATCTTGGAACTTTGAATCCAACTTTCGTTTTGAAAAAATGTGAATCCGATCCATATACTCCCCGTCACCAACGGCTTTAGCCTTACCGTAAAACTCAGTTTGCTAATCCCGGAACACTAACCCTGAATCCTTTCCAAGCCCTGACCTTTTTGAGCCGACTAAATCCGTGCTACTAACCCGTTTCGGGCTACAAAACGTGCTAGTTTTGCCTCCTTTTTCTCCCGGTGATTTTTATCCGTGAATGATTTCTTTGTTTCCCGGTCGAAGAAACCGCGGGCGATACAACTGCTTAGCGCATTTGTATGCACTCTAAACTCCAGTTTGTGAGGCGGTGCAAATGGAAAAGACAGATATGGGCCCCGAGGCGGCGGACTAATCCGAGGTTTGACTGTGCGCAGGTATCAGGTTCTGTGACACTCATGCATGCGTTCCGCCGCCGGCAGCCACAGCGACAACGTGACGACGCTAATGAGCCGACGTGCCGCTGCTGCCACTACTGTTCGTCGAGATTTGAGCTCTGTTTTCTGGGGCGCTTTCACAGCTTCTTGGAGAAACCGGCTTTTTAAGAACAACGGGATGTTTCGTGTCTTTTTTGGTATAGTCCGCCACGGGGATGTCAACTACTGATACGATGCCTTCTGACGCCAGCTGGAACGCTTTCGTTTTATTTGCCACTTTCCGAGTAGGACGGGCGTCCTCATATGTCTGTCTTTATTTTGGGTCTTCTTGGAGTGACCCCACCAAAGGATGTCGAATGTGACATTGACCGTCCAAACTACCTTTTCACCATTTTTTTTTGTATTCTGTGAGATCGACATCTCAGAATGTGGGGGTCATGGCAATTTCCTGGCATCGGAGGTGGTGTCGCAAGTGCCTTTTCCAAACTTTTGAAGTCACGCGTACCCTTCAATGTCTTGACAGAGTTGGCGGTCGACACTTTGGGGATAAAAAATCTTCCGAGTGTTATACCTTAATCAGGAAATAAATCAAAATCAAGTGATCCTTTTTAGTTTGGGTCACACCCAGTTTGGAGGGGTTTCTAAAATGTGTTTTTTTGTTCGTCTTTTTTTTAAATGACCCATTCCGGTCCTCATATATGAAATTATTGTCAATCAAAGTCAGGTCTACACCTTTAAAGTCTCGGTTTTGTTTCGGTGTCCCCCCCTCCGCACGTCTTAGTCTTAGCTCTGTTTCATCCTCCAAAAGTCTGAAATCTTGGTCTTGTCTTGGGCTCCGTCCATATGTCTTGCTTTTGTCCCGGTCTCGATCTCCAGAAGTCTTGGTCTCGTCTCGGTCTCGATCTCCAGAAGTCTTGGTCTCGTCTCGGTCTCGATCTCCAAAAGCCTTTTCCTTGCCGTGGTCTCAAACGTCAAATATCTTAGCTTTTATCGTAGTCCCATCTGGGTCTCAAACTTCAAAAGTCTTGGGCTTGTCTGTATCCGAACCTCCAAACATCTCGGTCCCATCTCTGTCTCCGTCACCAATAGCCCGTCTCGCGTCTTTCGACGTCTTCAGGTATTACGTGGACAAAAAGGAGACGGAGCCAAACTACTTTCGCATCGACGAGATCAGCGGCGCGATCAGGACCACGCAGCCGCTGGACCGCGAGGACACCGCCTGGCACAACATCACCGTGATGGCCTCGGAGGTCGGTAGGTACCCGCGCCGCCTCAGAAGCCGGCAGCTTCCGCGCCTGGTTTCATTCGGGTTTGTTGACGCGGCGTGATGATACAATCACCAAAGTGGGTAAATATTGCGAGTATGAGGTGCTTTAAGCGTGACATTTACAATTGTGTTCCCCGAGGATAAGGGAGATCATTTCCATATTGATTGGAGTGTATTCAAATCAGATCAGGCGCACTCCTCTTTATAATTGACTAGCAAAATCAAATTAGTCCCAATTGTTCAATGTCCTTTCATACAGTAACAATTAATTAAATGAAAGCAGGCCCCCGCTAACTTTAGCTATCAGGTAACTTGGCTAATTTGTAATCACTATTCGGCGAATCCCCTGCCAAGCGACTGAGGTAGCGCATGCTAATGTTTCATTATCGCCGCCGTCTCATTTGCATGCGGCCGTACGCCTCCGTTCACACAAAGGCGCCGGCCCAAAAATACATGAAAAAAAAGCATGCTTTTGAATGGGCGAGGACGCCTGGAGTCACGCGAAAAAGACCAGCAGGCGAAGAAACTAGTAAGTGAAAAGCAAAATGTCTCAAAGAACCCTCAGGTGCCAATCCAAACATTTGCTTAATGCGCCAACGCCACCTGTGTCACCTTCTTAGAATAAACCGCCTTTCAAGTTTCACCGCGATAAATGGAAAAACTGACAGTCATCTCGATAAAGACGCTGCTTTCTTCACTTTGTCCTTCACATTGACTATTATGACAGAAAGAAGATGCGCCATACATAAAATTAAAGGAAACCCGTACCAGTCGCGACCCCGTAAAAAAAAAAATCCGTGACGGTAAGAACACCATCGGCAGAGCATGGGAAATAATGTCTGGAAAATTGCGCCGTTTACTGGGGATGGGCGGATACCAATAGCGGGTAGTTAAAAAAAATGCTGTATAATAGCAGAATTTAGGCAAGATCAGTAAAATAGTCTGAATAGCAAATTGTCTTTTGGGTTTCTTTATATTTGAAGCTTCAAATAGACACAAGTCCAACTGAGCAGCCTATTGTGAAGAAACATCATCAAGAGAAGATTCTTCTGCATACACGGAGAAAGCAAACCCGAAAACAAAGAGCTCCTTCTTTTGCTGAGCCGACTTATCTGTCAAGGTCGTCCCGTTCTCGCCTCACAGAGAATTCTCATGTACAAGAAGTGAACAATTCCAAAATGTCATGCTGATGCTTGCTTCGTACTTTAACCCTTGTGGTTGGACCATTTTTGGTCAGGTGAATTTTCTCTCACGTTGTTCTCACAGTGTTTTCGCCAAAGAATGCCACACGTCTGGTAGTGCGATAACTAAGTGGTCCCGCTATGGTAAACTTTGATATGTTGTAGCCATCCGGGTGAAATTTCAGCTCCATCGTCTCTTTTTTCAATGCCTTCCCTTTGATGTGAAATTCTGGTTTACAAAGCTTCATAGCGAGTGAGGTCTAGCAAGAAAAGCCGAGGGTGTTTTCGTGCACGGCTGACCTTGTTTTGTTTTTTTTGTCGTGATGTTCGTTTGTGTCACCAGACAACCCCGGCCTCCTCAGTTACATCCCGGTCACCGTGCAGGTGCTGGACGTCAACGACAACGCGCCGCAAGTGGCCGGCGCCGCCAACGAGGTCATCGTCTGCGAGAGCACCAGGGCTGGCCAGGTGGGTGGTGGCGCCGGCGCCACTTTCTGTCCTTAAGATAAAATGTGCACGTCACAAACTTTTATGCTTACCAGCACTGCACTTTAAGCCACGGTGGCTCAAATCATAAGAAAAAAGGTGTGGCTCATACTCAGAAAAATGCATAGAAATAAGTACCTGGGATTCATTGATTTGACTAAGAAAAGACATATGAATATGTCTATTAGATTGAATAAATGAATATTAATGAGTTGCGGATGAATCTTGGCTCCCCTAGTACCTTTACTCGTGATGGTTACTAATCATCCAGGACAGATAACGAGGTTTTCGAATTTTATAGACCGACCCGGTTGTTTTGGTCTTAGGTTAAAAACCGCACATAAAGTAATGAGCCGCTTGTTTGTTTTTAAATTGCCACTGAAAACGGAAAGAACAAATGAGACAAATTCCCGCCGCAGAAGCTCCTTCTCATTTGCTCTCACTGCCGTTTGACTCATTTGAAGGAAGCGGTATTTTTTTTCCCCCTCCTTTTCGGTAGATAGAGCAATCAGTCAGACGAAAAAGGCTGAGAGGCCGACTCGCTGCCGGAATAGAAAGACTAAAAAAAGAAAACCTCATTTCTAATCATTTGAAGCTAGTTGGGAAGAAGTTTGAATTAAGGTTTGCGCTAAATGACGCCGCGGCTTTACTGCGGATTAAGTGTGAGCAATGACAATGCGCTCAAAGCTTGGCTGCGCTCGTTCAAAAAGCGTTTGTATGTTTGCCGTCACTGACGTGCGACATTCCCCGGGCTTCATTAAGAAGATAGCGGCCATCAATTCTCGAGTTTTGACGAACTCATTCGCCGCCGTCCAAGACGTCAAAGATCCGTTTGAAACGGGCTGGACAATATTCAAACGAAAGTGCTTTCAAAAAGCGTTTCGAGCTAGCTTAGCATCGCCGTTTGGCAACATGAACCGTACGTTTTCTTTCTTTTCGCGGTGGGTTAGGGTTAAGGTGTTAAATTGTTGGAGTGGCTTCTTTGCAAAATGCAGACTTTTACTTTGTTAAGATTTATACGCATGTGCATCTTCGTTGGACGTTCGATACCACTTTTTTCGGGCTAGAGTAGTCACTGATAATGAAAATTCCCGATGTATCCGCAGTTTGAATCATTCAGCTTTCTGTCTTCAAGTATTCACCAAGCTGTGACATTACAAAAAAAAACAAAATCTGGATGTTAGCACCCTCTGTTGGTGAAGCTTTGAGTTTTCTGTCGGGTTCTGAATGTCATCCGCCTGGAATTCAATAACATTTTTAGGCATTGCGTATTCCATGTAACAAGCGGAATGTTGACCAATGGCTCAATGCTGCAGCCTATTTTCTAGCTTTGCTAACGTCACTTCCGGTAGCCCTAGTGGTGGACAGAGCAAGTACACCTGCGACGATTCAAGCTTTGGAAGGTTTAGAAACACTAGGAATGCGTCATTAAAACCTAGCTTTCAATCAAACCGTTTCATAGAAGTGATATGAAAGCATAACAAAACATATTACCTTAAATTTCCGGTTATAAATCATCGGGTTCAAAGCGCCGGAAAAAAGTTGTGGCTTACAGTCCGAAATTTTAAGTAACAAAACAAGGATATTAAGAAAGCCGATAAATTTTGGTTTGTTCGGGCCAATTAGGAATTGCGCAACTTCTCGAAGATCTGCGGACACTCGACAAAATCAACCGACAAATTGGGTTTGTTTGCCGTGTCAGCCCGTAAAACACATATTGCGCTGCTGGTAATTGGGCGTAGTCTACCGGGAGATTTCCAAAGATGAAGCTCGGAGGAACAAAACAGATCTCTCACTTGAAGAGAAAAATTCTGCTGGCAGCTTGTTTTTCTCCCGAGGTGGCTGTCACCAGTCCTACACTGTCGCCAATTAATAGGAGCCGGAGTCAGCCCCCGTCAAGTCCTTTGGGCCGGACGGCGCTTGTCCCGGTTTTCGCTAGGGTTCCAGCTAATGATCTCGTCTCCTCTAACCCGACGTCAGGTGATCCAGACGGTCAGCGCCGTGGACAAGGACGACTTTGCCAACGGGCAGCGTTTTTCCTTCGCGCTGCCCGGCCAGATGCCGGTGAATCCAAACTTCACCTTGAAGGACAACGAAGGTAATCCAACCGCGCTCTCGCTTATGTTTGCATTTCTTATGACTTCCCGCCGGCCCGCCTCCGGGTCGCCGGCCTGGCGTCGCCGCGCGCGCCGGCTGGGGAAAAAGATGGCCGAAGTGGCCTGGACATCTGGAGGGCCAAATACCGCCGGGGGCCGGGCGGGGAGGGTTCCACTCCGGAGTCGGAGCAGACGGCCGGGGAGCGCGCGCACGCCGCCGTCAAATGGATTGGAAGCGCTCCGACTTTGCTACCCTCCCTCAAGCGGCAGCGTTTGCGGGGAGCCGACGGAAGGTGTTGCCATGGCGACCGTCTTTACTCAACACCTCGCTTTAGGTGGGACTGCAGTCATCGGGAGCCTCGCGCTCCTCAGATCGTTTGGCTGGTTCCTCCTCGCGTTGACATTTACGCGCTTTACTGAGCGGCGGTAGAGCGGTCGTCTCCCAGCCGAAAGGCCGCGGGTTCGATCCCCCGACCGTCGAGACCTTGTCTAAGTGACCTTGAGCAGGACACCGAACCCCCAGTTGCTCCTGATGCTGCGTCATCGGCAGGCAAATGACTAGTTGAGTACCTAAGGTAGAAAAGTGAAAGTCCTTTTACCATTTACCATAAATGCCGTGCAACAGGTTCTAAGGTGTAATACACATTAAAGGAAACAAAGCATCGCAGCAAATAAGTCAAAGTCATTTACCGATAAACAAGAATGATTTGCTGACAAGTAGTAGTAAAAAAATAATCTCATCAGATGTTCTACTGCTCAAACCGTTTATATGAGCTTCGTACGCCTTTAAGGGAGGACCCGAACCGGTTGTTTAGCAGCCCTCCCCTATTGGCCAAATGCTGCTCCCGAGAACACGAAGACAAAAGTCTCTCGCGCCTAGCTGAAGGTGACTTGAAAGTGTCGTGCCGCTGTCCTCCGCGGACGTATTACTGGGATGATGCGAGGTAAAAGGGGGACGAGAATAGCTGGGATGACTTTGCAATTCGCCGGGAGGTAAATCAAATCAAAAGATGAGCGGCTCGGGACGGCGACGGAGTCAGATGGGAAGGCTTGGATAATAAAGCCTCGCCCGGTTGTACTTGTTTGTCCTCAACCCGGGAACGACTGAGAGGCCGCAGTCACTGAAGCCATTTGGGCGCCGATAAAAGCAGCAGATACCATCAGCTGGGCACGGCATGCGGGGTCCCGCTCCCTTGGCTTGACAAGCTTCTGTAAAGTTGCTGAACAAAGGACACGCCTTACCCTAAACCCAAAGCTTCCACGCTAGGATCTACATCTCGATCCTAACAAATTCTGATCCGCGATCATCTTTAACGATGGATGAGAAATGAGAAGAGAATGTTCCTTCCTTCCCCCTCGACAGCCTGAAACGACTTCCGCTCGCGTCTCTCGGGAAGAAACCGCGAACGTGAGGAAGGACGCTGGAAGAGTTTGTTCCCAGTAGGGATCAAGTGTCTGTGAGAATTTTCCTGAGCGGCTTGAAGTCCTTAGGAAAGGGGTCCAGACTGGTTACGTGGCAAAGTCTGCATCCTCGACATTTTCGCGGGTAGTTACCCGCTCATTACCGTAAGGTCTCGGGAAATCCCAGCGTCTTGATGTCGACGTGACGAGAGACTTGTTTGATCACGCCGGCGACGTCTACGGAAGTCCGCTATCATCTCCCCGGCTTTGACTTTCAGATCCAAGCTCTGGCGGAGAAGCGATCATTCGAAGTCAAAGAAGTTCTTTGACTCGTCCGACTGCCGCCTGCTAAGTCCGCTCGGGTTTGTCCGACGATGTCAAACAGCAGCTGCGTTCTTAGCGTTAAGCCGCTTCAGCTCGGCGAATCCCGCTCGCGGTCCGCATCCGCGCCGGCGCTAAAAAGGCGCCGTTTGAGCCCTTAAGTGCTCCGCCGACGCCCCCGTGGATTAGAAGTCCTTTGCTGTGTCGGCCGGAGCCACACAATGCGCCGCGCCGCCCGCAACTGCCGCCTGATAATTAAAGTAAGCTTCTCTCGCACATCCTCGCCGTCTTACTTTTTTGTGGCGGCCCGCAACGGCGGACGGCTGCTCGCTAGCGGGCCCTAATAAAGAAAAAAGACGCCTCTGTTGTTGTGCGACGGGAAAAAAAAAATCCCCTGCAGTCATTCACACCGCTAAATCTCTCATGACCTCCTTTTTTTTCGCTTTGCGAGACTCTGCTTGGAGTTTTCTCGTCTTGTTTTTGCAACCGTCAGCGGGATTCCGCGTACGGCGAATTCCGTTGAAGCGGGGGCAAGGGCCAAGGACCAGATAGAAGCACGGAGGCTTTTAACACCGTCAGATTTTTGCTTCCCGTTGTGTAACGCGGAGAACGCAGAGCCATTGTTTTATCTGGTCGTCTGCAGATGTTCGGTTTCGTAATCTTCCAGCGGCGTAATGAGGATGCTGATGATTGGTGGGCAGGTTATGCAACAGAAAGGCAAAACTAAATATGAGAGCTTAGTTTTCTCTGGGAATTCAGGAGGGAATCTTCTTTTTATTTTGATTTGTTTTGACCCCGTTTGATGTCGTTAAGATGGTGGGGCACTAAAGCAATAGAAATGGAGTGAATCTCCATCGCATCGTGAAATCAAGACTATCGCAAGTGCTTCGCGAGGCTTCGTTCACCCATCGCTAGTTTTGCTACGTTGTCATTTGTAGTAAGTTTGGAAACACCCTCTAAATTCTCTTCAGTCATCGACTGTGAAAATAAAACTTTGGGAAACAACCAGATGATGGCTTTGCTCATGTCTGAAATCTTTATAACGCTTCATGACCTGGAACGATTTTCAGACTGCAGCTGTGCGTTGTCAAGATTGAAAAGCGCGGAATTACCGACCTGCAAATGTGTTGTGAGAGCGCAACGCAAAGGTGTTTCCAAACTTTTGACTGGAAACCCACTTTATCTTTACATCGAAGCGTGCCGTCAATTCCTCGTCAAGTCACTTTAGCAAAGTTGACTTTTAAACGGAGCCATTAGCGACGGCGCCCGTCACTCGCCTTTAAATGTCAACGTCGCGTTGACGAAACGTCGCCCGGCGAGGGTCAAACGCTGGCGGCAAATTGGCCGCCATTAAAGCAAAGCGCTTGGTGACTAACTAGCACAGAACACATTAAAAAAAAAAAGAAGAAGAAAGAAATACTCTGGCGATAATAGAAGTAATGATTCAACTCTTGAAATGCGCTTAACACATTCAATGCTGAACGGGCTGTCAAAGCAAGTGAAACTGTGAAAAGAATTCAATTCAAGCAACTAATAAATAAATAACAACAATACTTCTTTGGATAACTTTGAAAACAGAAAAACGGTATCTTTAACTCAATCAATGCCAGGGAAGTTTTTTCACGTTTTTTCTTTTAGAGTCATGATAGTAAATCCCACATACTTAAGTATTAAATTGATACTTCGGTACATTGGGTACATTCATTTCCAGATACTTAAGTATTAAATCGATACTTAAGTGCCTGGGATCGATTGTCCGAATGAAAACGTGAAAAAACGTCCCTGGCATTGAATGAGTTCAAGTACTTGAGCTAAAAAGAAAACAAATATCACAGGTGACAACGTTTCCATGAAGATGCAAAACCCTTCATGTGCAAAACAAAACGTTTGAACAATGATGCTAAACTCCTTAACCCATTCAATGCCAAAGACGTATTTTTGCGTTTTTTTAAATCCACTTTCAATCGCAGCTATGTTAATTTTCGTCAACATTTTTCAAACGTTTGATTAAAGACGGCTGTTACTAAATAAATTTAGCAATTGATTTCTTTGATTACCTAATTAATTGACTTAAAGTAATCCATTGCTTTAGTCTTTAATTCATTCAGTACCTGATATTTTTAGACCCCCCTGTAGCCAAAAAATTGGAAAGAAATAAAAATAAGTACCCGGATTAAACCAGTTTTGGACTCTTGAAAAACGTCAAAATACACCTTTGGGATTGAGTGAGTTGATCCTAACAACTAACCATTTTGCATCGCTATCATTATTGAAAAAAACTGTTTGAAATTGAATTGCCAGCCCTGAAAAGTTTTTTTTTTTTTTTTTTTTTTACGTTCCCACAAAGCACTTTGTTCCCTTTATCTGTCATTTTTGCGATGACATTTCCCTTCAGAAGCTGCGAAAGGGGGGAGATGATCTTTGAATAACCCCGCCCCCTCCCTCGCATAAATAGATCAATTGATTTCAGGCGCTATCCCTTCCCGCCGCGCATACTAAGAGGCCGTCTCACTTTGCAGCTGATCTGCACAGGCGAGCTGTCAAGACCATTGATGTGCGGGGCGTTTAATTAGCCCCCGTGTCATTCATACTCTCACAAAACTAAAAAAAAAAAAAAAAAAGGTTTTAACGTGTCCGACTGTTGCAAAGTGGGCAGAGCGACCCGTCGTTTGCGCTTCACGGACGACATGTTGTTTTTGCAAAATTATACAGTGGCGCTTGTGTAATTAGGGTACATGAGATTTTAACAGGGTTTCTGCAGCTGTCACAGATGTAAAACCGGATTGTTTTCTTTTCAAATGAAGGGAAAACTAAGTGGAACATGACAATTTATCGCTAAATTCTCTCAATGATTCCTTTGTATGTACGTTTTTTATGAGTCTTATAAGAAAGCGCAATCTGATTTGATGCTTGTTAATGTTGACAGGAACCGTGTTTTTTTCTTTTCATACTTGGAGCAAATTAATTGGAACATGACCACTCCGTGCTATACTGTTCTATATTAATTCATCTGTATACATTTTTTTAAGTTTTATATGCAACGACAATCTAATTTGATGCTTTTTAATGCCGCCAGAGGAACAGCGTGTTTTTCATTTCTAATTAAGAGCAATTTAATTGGAACATGACAACTTATTGCTGAACTGTTATATTAATGCATTTGTATACACGTTTTAAAAGTTATCAAGAGTGCAAATTAATTCAAATTTCAAATTAAAAGCAAATAATCGGACCTGACAACTTCCTGTCTAATTGCTGAACTCTTATTATAATTCCTTTTTTAGTTATAGTTTTTTTTAAGTTTTACAAGGATTCTGACTTTGAAGTCATATGTACGGTTTCTTTTCTAAAGAAGAACAAATGAATTGGAACATGACGTAATTTAGAGATACAATCGATAGCAGAGGCTATCGGGCAAGTTACTTCATGTTCCAATTCATTTGTTCTTCTTTAGAAAAGAAACCGTATGCACGACTTTAAAGTCAGCATCCTTGTAAAACGTAAAAAAGTAAAAAAGGAATTATAAGAGTTTTGCAATTAGACAGGAAGTTGTCATGTCCAGTTAATTTGCTTTTAATTTGAAATTTGAATTGATTTGAATTTGATCGCACTTCCTGATAAAATTTTAAAAAGTGTATACAAACGAATTAATATAACAGTTCAGCAAAATGTCATGTTCCGAATAATTTGCTCTTAATTAGAAATGACAAACACGCTGTTCCTCTAGCGGCATTAAAAAGCATCAAATTAGATTTGCATTTGACTTTAAAGTCGTACATACGGTTTCTTTTCTAAAGAAGAACAAATGAATTGGAACATGAAGTAACTCTTTCATCATTGAAAAAAAATGCTCGATAGTTATTTCAAAAACGGTGTTCGGGCTTACTTTATTGCCGGCATCTCCTTTCATTCCAATGGAAGAACGACGAGCGGGGGGAGCCGCCGCACGGGGAAACTTTGTCGTGGGCGCGAAATGCTGATTCCCGAAAAGCCATTTGTCCCGCGTACCTTTGGAAAGGACGCAAGCGTTACGTGATTAGACTCCGCCCGGCCGGTGCGATATTTTTATCCTCCCGACTCAAGCGCGGAGGCCGTCGTGTTCCTGCGGCGCTTTAATGTCCGCTTCAGCACATCCTGGAAAGGGAAGGGGGGGTTTGGGGGGGGGGGGGGGGGGGGGGGGGGGCTCCGTCCACTCGAGTGAGCTCTCGCCTAGGCAAAGGCGTCCCGAGACTTTGCTTTTTATTCTTCTCTGGCCACGGACAGCCTGCTCGCACACTTCAAGCCCTAACGGCTACTTTCACAGCTTTTTTTTTTTTTAATACTCTGCCATGCGTGGAGCGTCGCAGGAGAAGCATGGACGCCCATTCGCTGTTTCAACATGCACCAAATTGATTACAATTGGGGGATTTTCAAAGATATATATTAGGAATGAGGTGAGAAATTCAACGCTATTTCACACCGGTAAATGATAAACTGATGCTTTTGTCATGCAAACAATTTGGAAACATTGCCCCCTGGTGGTAGGATGGCAAAGGGCTCGATCTGACACGTAGACGGCTTAATTCATCATGGCAGCCAATATCGTGATTGCGATGAAAAGTCTTTTTTTTCAGTGCATTCAATTTTGGAACAACAAAATGATTATTTTATCTTTTTTTTTTTAATTCTTCGATTCATCAAATGTTAAAATAATAGTTAGTTGCAGCCCTTGTTCCCGCGAGCGAATGAGACGGTTTATTTTCAAGTCTTGTATCGAGGATCCGTCGTTGATCCGTCGGCTAACGTCGAAGCAGTTTTGCCGAAAACGCAAGCGATATGATCCGACCAATCAGAAGCACCGTAATGGGTTTTCATTGGCTAAGAACATATTTTGTTGTACGATTCTATATTTCGGTCTTTCCGTGAATGCAAACATGCTCTTATACACGCTTAGGCAAATGAGATGTTTTTTTTTTTTTTTCCCCTTTTTCCCCAAGCCGGTAATTAGAGGCGCGCGGACGGCGAACGCGGCGGCCGGCTCGTAACGATGATGCTTGAAATGGCGCAGCGGGAAGCCGAGTGCGCCGTCAAAAGCTTAAACGAGGCTTGGAGTCGCTCTTCGCAACGCACTCTGCCTCCCGCCTGATTACCCGCGCTGCACACACCCCGGACGGCGCAGATGGCCGTCACGCCTCCGCCTTAATCAACCGGCGCCCGCACACCTGCCCCCCCCCCCCCCCCATCTCATATTTACGGCTTAAATCACTCAAGATTCTCATTTTCTGTAGATATCAGCAAATAGAAATGAAGGTTATTTTTTTTTAGGCTGTGACAGGAAGTGTTTGATTTCTTTTCAAATTAAGAGCAAAACAATTGGAACATGAAGCAACTTATATTGCTGAAGCGCGTCGTGATGCGCATGATCAACAGCGAGGCAGTTTTCCCACAGACGAGCCAGAAATCGAACGGTCTCGTTTTTCCAATTCGAATGACGTCCTAAAGTCGAACAAATCCAATAAATCGTTTTAAGCCTGTTTTTTTTTTCTTCCCCCAAAAATTTTTAGTTAGAATTCTGGACGATTCCCACCCAACAGTGAGAATCCTGACTAAGAATTGAAGGATATTTTTACTGCCGTGAAAGGAAGTGTTTGATTTCTTTTCAAATTAAGAGCAAAACAATTGGAACATGAAGCAACTTATATTGCTAGAGAGCGTCGCGATGCGCATTGTTATCAGTGAGGCACTTTTCTCACAGGGGAGCCAGAAAGGATTTTTAAATGCCGTGAAAGGAAAATTTCAAGGCAAAAATTGAAGAATTTACACGGCGATTAAGTCATTTTATTTTTTGGCCCCCATTAATGAAAACCGGCAGCTTGTGCGCTGTCTAAGGCGCACCGGATTATAAGGCGCGGTCAGCTTTTGACAAAATTCAGGCTTTCGGGTGCGGAAAATTCGGTAAATAACGAAAACACGGTAAATACCGAATCATTAAAAAAAAAAAAAATCAACTTAAAATATCAGCGCGCTTAATTGAAGGAAATAATGAAAAGATTATCGGAGCCATGATTATATGCAGCCTTGGCGTAAAGGAGCGAGCGGCCTCCCCGCCCAATCTCCCGTGAATAATCGGCGTGATGGACAGCGGCAACCACAACAGGCACTCCAAGCTTGATTAAGTCCGACCCGCGCGCTCGGCGATACGGCGGGTGGGAAGGAGACGGAGGGGGATGCTGGAGGACGCGCCGGTGCGTGCATGCAAATGAGGCGCAAAGCAAAGCAATGTGGACTCTACTTTTTTTGTGTATGTGTGTTTTGGGACTGTGAATAAATTGCCAATTCATAGATTGCTCCTCACTCAATGCTCACCTTTTTTGATGCTTTGGAGACATTTATGTGCCGCTGAACTATGTTGACATATGGAGAGGAGTTTCATTGAGCGTTCTCTTCTTTCTTTTATAAAAAATGATCATGGTTCTACCGTGCGCCATCTTTTGGCAATTGTACAGTCTTTTTAGGTAGTCCTTTTGTTGGCAGGGTGTCGTTTTTATAAGTAACTGGTCACTGTTAACTCATTCAATGCCGGGGACGTATTTTCACGTTTCAATCCCAGATACTTAAGTTTCAATTTCATACTTAAGTATCTGGAAAAGAACAAATAGTTCTTTTGTTGGCAGGGTGTTATTATAAATAACTGGTCACTGTTAAGTCATTCAATGCCGGGGACGTATTTTCACGTTTCAATCCCAGATACTTAAATTTCAATTTCATACTTAAGTATCTGGGATTGAATGTACGCACTCTTTAAGAAACGTGAAAATACGTCTCTGGCATTGAATGAGTTTGTCTTATGACACGATTGTTGCACACAAGTAAGATTTGTGGCCAAATACTGCACATGAAAATCAGTGACGCTTCGCTAACCGAACTGCAATGTATCGAGGTAACGCTGAACCATATTTCTATCTTATCTTCTGGAAAATTTCTCTTTGACACAATAATGACATTCACCATTTTGCAGAGGGGCCGCAATATCACAATTTAACGAGTGATTTCATGTTCCAATTCATTTGCTCTTGTTTTGAAAAGGAACTTGTACCCTTCTACTCGGTCACAGTATTAAAAAGCATTGAGCTGCAACAGCAATTTTAGGTGTCAACGCGACGAATGAGGAAAAAGAAGTACGGATCCATTTGACCGTCCGTTCGTGGCGCTTGCATTTTTGGACCGAAGTTTGCGAATTGGAACGGAACCCGCTTTGGCTTTCGCCTCTTTGCAGACAGCACGGCGAGCATCGTGGCCCGGCGGCGGCGCTTCAACCAGTTGACGCAGGAGCTGTACCGGCTCCCCGTGGTGGTGTGGGACAGCGGCGAGCCGTCCTTGAGCGGCACCAGCACCCTCACGCTGCGCGTGTGCCCGTGCCAGCGCCACGGCAGGGTCCGCGTGTGCCAGAGCCGGGCCTTCCTCTCCTCGGCCGGACTCAGCACCGGGGCGCTCATCGCCATCCTGCTCTGCATCGTCATCCTGCTGGGTGAGTAGAAAAAAAAATAAAATAATATATATATATATATATATATATATATATATATATATATATATATATATATATATGGACGGAAAAAATGTAAATTAAACTGGAAAAAAGTTTGAAAAAATCGCTATTTTTAATATAAACTGGGAAAACATCTGGTCATCAGCTCTATAAATAAAAAAGTATTTTAGTTATTTGACAGATTACTCTCTTGAAAAAAAAACAGATGCTTTACATATGGTGTGACGGCAAAGGTTTTGCAAAGGCGTCGCCGATTCATTTAATCAAGAAGTTGATTCATGTTCCAGTTAATTTGCTCTTAGTTTGAAAAGAAAACAATGAATGCCTCCTATCATAGCACGTTACACTTCGATTATCACTATCATAGCACATTACACTTCGATTATGTGTATGTTTATTGTATGTTTATTCCTAATGATTATTACTGCATTTATTTGATGATCACCCTCACCTTGCACAAAAAAAAAAAAATAACGGATGGATGGATGAGAATTAATCCACAGTCAAAAGTCATCCTGCAATACCAACGGGCACAAGCGCGCGCCACGTCGCGCACAAGTAATAGGATTAACGCGATGGCTCTTCTCAGCAGTTTATGAACAGCAAATGCCACCTTGCACAATGGAAACAAACGCGCAAAAATAGAACGGCCTAGTTCAATCCGCGACGGCGTAATCCGCAAAATTGCTCCTTGACGTCACTTTTGTCTTCCCGCAACAAAAGCCGACAACGTGACGGAAACCCGCCTCCGGCGGGCGGGAAATTCTGGAGCCCAAAAGTTGCGTGATGTCACGCGAAGGGAAAGACGTGGCGAAACATCCGCCGTCAGCTGGTCTCCTGGCCCGCCGGCCGTCGGGTCCGGACGCCATGCGATACAACGCGTCTTGCCAGCCGCTGTCTCGGGGTGTTAGCGCATATCCGCGCTGGCTTTCCTCCACCCGGGAAAAAAGTCAAATAAAAAAAAAAAAATCAGGAGCATGAGAGATCCAGGGGTTTGGCCCAAGCGACTTTCCTGCCAGATTGTGTCGCCAGTGTCGAGACTACTTCCTGTTGCGCAATCAAAACTAACCCAGATTGGAAGTTCAACTCATTCTACAACTCAAACATCACTCAGTAGAAATCGACTAAATGACAAGAATGAATCCAG
This sequence comes from Hippichthys cyanospilos, assembly GCF_059441005.1. Classification (NCBI taxonomy): domain Eukaryota; kingdom Metazoa; phylum Chordata; class Actinopteri; order Syngnathiformes; family Syngnathidae; genus Hippichthys; species Hippichthys cyanospilos. The sequence goes on from NC_142387.1 coordinate 14,528,739, forward strand.
ACTCCAAAAGGTCCCGCCCATGCTTGTACTTTGTTTTGTTTTGTTAAAGGAATGTCTGAAAATGGCTGCTACTAAATAAGTACTTTAACTAATCAAGGTAATTAAGGTCAATAATTTGAGGATCCTTTAGCGCTAAAGTAATTGATTATTTGGCGTAATGAAGTACTAAAGCAATCAATTAATTTAAGTCATTGTACTAAAGTCATTCGTTCCTCACACAACAGATTAAACATCATCGGAAAGGTCAGGAAAACCGTATCAAATTGATTTTTAATCCTCCTGAGGCCCGTCCTAGTATTTTTGTGCACTGTTGTGTCTCAACAAGTTAGCAAATTGAATTGCGTCCCAGCCAAATGTATGAGACATGGCCAGAATGTCCTCTACTGAAGACACTTGGACTTAGTACGGGAGCTTCAACGAGTCAACTGAAGAAGAACAAACGCAAATGTCCTCTACAAACAAATATGATGGGTTTGAGGAGGGTATGGTGTTCCACAGGGTTTAATTTCGGGGCCGATGTTGAGCACACTAGGATTTAGCAGAGAAACTTAAATGATAGTCCCCAAAAACAAATGTCCTCCACAAACAAATAGGCTGGGCTTAATGAGGGTGTGGTGTTCCACAGGGTTCAATTTCGGGTCCCCTGCTGAGCACTTTCGGACTTAGTAGGGGAGCTTCAATGATAGAGCCCAAAAACAAATGTCCTCCACAAACAAATAGGCTGGGCTTAATGAGGGTGTGGTGTTCCACAGGGTTCAATTTCGGGTCCCCTGCTGAGCACTTTCGGACTTAGTAGGGGAGCTTCAATGATAGAGCCCAAAAACAAATGTCCTCCACAAACAAATAGGCTGGGCTTAATGAGGGTGTGGTGTTCCACAGGGTTCAATTTCGGGACCCCTGCTGAGCACGTTCGGACTTAGTCGGGGAGCTTCAATGATAGAGCCCAAAAACAAATGTGCTCCACAAACAAATAGGCTGGGCTTAAATGAGGGTGTGGTGTTCCACACGGTTCAATTTCGGGCCCCCTGCTGAGCACTTTCGGACTTAGTAGGGGAGCTTCAATCATAGAGCCCAAAAACAAATGTGCTCCACAAACGAATAGGCTGGGCTCGGGAGGATATGGTGTTCCACAGGGTTCAATTTCGGGGCCCCTGCTAAGTTCACTTTGACTTTGACTCACTTCTTCTGAGACCAAAAAAAAATGTCCACTTCAAGGGACACAAATGACACAAAAAGTCTGTCTCTCAGGAGTTTTAAGATGAATGTTATCGTCCCTCTCACCGAGGCAAGAAACGAAACAGTAAAAAAAAAAAAAAAATCAAAATACAGTTCCATTACCCAAGCATAAAAAAGTTTTGAGAGGGCGCGCGTTGGTGCGAACGCTTAAATCGTGCTTATCTTGCTTTCCTTCTGCAACGGTGTCGTCATCTTCAAGCGTGGCTTATCAAGCGCCAGCACGCTCCCATCGCAGCATTATCCCCAACCTTAGAGTGAAATCTCTTGTTTATCCATTGTCCACACGCCTCTTATCTGTCATTTAGTCCAAAAGAATCTATTTTAAGAGTCGGCTTTTGATTTTGACGAGCCGCCTCAGTCTGCGCGTTAATGGAGTCAAATCAAGTCCCTTTAAGGCGCTGAAAAGAAAAAACAAAAGATGTGCTTCGTTCCAGCAGATGACGGCGTTAGCTTGTCGGTCATCAAACGCAACGTACGATTAACAGTAACGCTAATTTATCAATCACGTTGACAGCGATTGATAAGTCATGACAGCCTGTTTTATTAATCAATAAATTAAATGCATTTTCTGGATTTTGTGTAATAACGTATTTATACATTTGTATTTTATTGTTTTCTGGACAAAATACTATCTGAGGAGTCGCGCGTCGTCGTCAAGCGGACGACGTGCGTCACCGCCATCATCGGAGGCGTGTTATTGATTTACGACTCCGGCGCACTCGGCTGGTTTTTATGGTCCCGTTCGAAGGATCAGATAAATATGCACATAAAAACAAAAAAAAAAAAAAACAAAAAGAAATCAGCGTGTGTTTACAAGCCACAACATTTGTGTTGTGAATTAATGCACACTTCATGCTGGCATTAGCATGAACAACACAGCAGCTGTACTTTAATGGGATTGTATCCACTTAATTTAACACGGAACTCACATTTATTTATAGAACGCACTCGACAATCACTAGAGCAAAACAACAACATAAAACAAACACATAGAAATGTAAGACACGTAATCCTAATGAATAATGATGAATTCCTTGGACGCCAATATAATATAATATAATATAATATAATATAATATAATGTAATGTAATGTAATGTAATATACGATCTAGAGCCAATCACCGATCCGTGCTGCACCGTACCGTACCATACCAAACCGTACCGTACCGTACGGTATTACCGCGTGTGGTTTCATCCGTATTTTTCGCATCCTTTGTCCCGCAGCCATCGTGGTTCTGTTCGTGACGCTGAAGCGCAGCAAAAAGGAGCCGCTCATCATCTCGGAGGAGGACGTCCGCGAGAACGTGGTCACCTACGACGACGAGGGCGGCGGCGAGGAAGACACGGAGGCCTTCGACATCATCGCCCTCCGCAACCCGGCCGCCGCCGAGGAGCTCAAGTTCCGGCGGGACGTGCGCCCGGAGGCCCGGCAGCTGCGCGCCGGCCCCCGCGGGCCCCGGAGTCCCTCGCTGCAACTGGACGAGGTAGACGTCCACGATTTCATCAAGCAGAAACTGGTGGAGGCCAACATGGACACGAGCGGGCCGCCCTACGACTCGCTGCAGACCTACGCCTACGAGGGCCAGGGCTCGCCCACGGGCTCCATCAGTCCTTTGGACTCCCCGGGGACCGGAGCGCCGTCCGACAAGGACTACGCTTACATGGACCACTGGGGGCCCCAATTCCAGAAACTGGCAGAAATCTACGCCGAAGCCGAACTTAACATCAAGACTTAGTGCGCCACTTTGCTCCTTCTCAGATCAAACTGGATGGGAAAACCTTTTGGGGTCTTTGCAAACATCGAGCACCGGATCTAATGCCCCAACGGTTTTTACCTTCTGAACTGAGAATTTGTTTGTTTTTTTTCATCCTGGCTCCTTGGTGTGGAACTACTACGAGGATGAGGTTTTCAGAAGAACACAATGGGGAAAAAAAATGAAAGGGATATTTTCCTTGTGTATATTTTTTATTGCTCAATAAAGTTGCGATGTCCACGTGGGTGGATATTACGTGAGAAATTGCACGCTTGTCTTCTTCCTCATCCCATCAGGTCCATTCTTCCGAGCCCAGGCGGGATTTAAAGAAAAAAAAAAGCTTCCGACCCGGGCCATCATCTGGACATCTTTTGCTTGTATCGTCCACAGCTTTGGAGTTAATTAAGGAGACCTCTGGACAGCGCGTGCAGGTTTATGGCGGGAATATTGCAACGGATACACGTAATGACGCTCCGTGGGGCAGTAGCGGAAGGCAAAGTGCCTGACGGAAGCTGAAACGTGAAACATTCGCGTCGGAGGCCTGGTGGAACAGGTTAAGATTAACGTTGAAGGAGAGGAGGTGGTCCATGTATGTTGATGTTAAACTGTAAAGGACCAAGTACTGACCCCTGCGGGACGCCGCGCTAAACGGTCAAAGAGACACGATGCGTCCTTGCTGAGATGTAATGTGTGAACCAAGAAAGTGCTGACACTAAGATCCCGACACATGATTCAAGATTTTCTGTAAGTATCACATCACTTTTATCTTTATTTTCTACTGAACTCCAAAAACTCCAAAAAAATCAATAAAAATCGTCAGTAATCCTTCAAACAGATATTAGTATTGACATCTACATTTTTTGTGGTCTATTTTGCAAGTGTTCTAAGGTTCCTAGCCAATATATTTGAGAGAATTACATGCACAATATTCTATCTTTAAAATTAGATTCAAACAATGAATCGTATGCAATATATGAGGAAACTTTTACCATGAAAACGAAACTTTTTGACACATAAAAGTCAAGTAAATATGGTCAAACTAAGGTTAAAAAGGCCAAATAAATTAAATGAGGCCAAATATAAAACAAAATACAGTAGAATGCAAAGTCAGATACAATTAACACACAGAAAAATAATGAAATAAGAAATAGAACATTTTACATACACTGAACATTTTACATATACAAACGGAAAGCTTGCTAGGTAGGTAGTTACGTCAGCAACATGCGCCGTCACTTGATGACGTAATTTGGGACAGGTGAACTCGGATGTTGACTAACTAAGGAGAACCAATCAACGGCCGCGTTGAGTGATTACCGGAAGTCATCCACCTGTTTGAACGCAGACGAGGAAGACACGACGCAGAAAGTACGGTAACAACAACAACAACAAATGTCCACGGCTGCAACAAAGTGACGAGAGGACCTGTGGGTCCGTTCACGTTCAACCATAAAGGAGGGAAAAAAAAAGAAAGTGTAACAAATACGGGACGGTCATTCGTGGGAAGAACGCAACGCTTTTGAAGTCATCTTTCAAGGTAAATTAGCTGCCGTTGCTAATTTAGTTTTAGCATGACATTGTGGATGAAATGACCAACGAGTAGCTTTGAAACTTGGTCTACTCAAAAAGAAATGACATTACATGCACTGCACTATTATCTTGCTGTTGGCTGATCTGCTTTGGTGTTTATTTAAATTTACATTGAATTAATCGGTTAAATGTGTGTTTTGTGCGCTACGTTTATAAATGTAAATGCCAGTACATGTACTGAGTAGTTCAGTAGTCACAGCTACCGACATCAAGGACTGATACCATTGGTAAATTTGATACAACTTTCCTCAAAAATACAAAAAAACAGATATCAGTACAAGTACTGACTTGAGTGGTCACCAATACTGACTATAAGAACTAATACCACTGTTACAATAGATATACAAAACATTCCCGAAAAAAGACCTTTACGGTGATTCACAAGGTTCGGCTGCCATTGCAAGTACCAATATCTGGAAATAAACCCAGGTATAGGCCTGATACGATACCTGGTATCGATACCCCCCCATGGCAAGAATTTCCAGATCTGTACTGATATCAGCCGATACCCAGTAATGATAATCTGGGTTTTAAGTAAAAAAAAATCATGTTATTTGTCCTGGAAATGGAATGAAGCCGCAGTTTGGACACTCACTCCAAACTGAAACATTCCTTGTTCGCGCCCCATCAAAGTCTCCGGCTGTCGTCGGCGTCTCCCCAAAGGCCTCATTATCTGCTTAATTCCCGCCGATTCCCCGAACAAACGAACACGCACCTGGCAACCCCGTCAATGACGAACGGGGACGCGTCTCGCCGGAGAGCGGCGGGCCCGCCATCAAAGACCGCCGATGACGGACGGGAACGCGGGGACTCCCGCCGAGACCCGACAAGGTTGCCGTCGCCCTGTCTTGTCAATACTGGTAACCGTGGAAACGCTGTTGTCATTGGACGCCAAATGTTTCATTTGTATGCTAGTATCAAACGAAGCTGGTTAGAGGTAGGGCTTCAAATGAGGTTTTCGAGCTAGTATTACGATTTACATTATGAGTACGGTTTTGAAATACATGTTTGAAGGCCATGGGTTAGACTTTTAAAGTAAGGTTTCAAAACAGGTTAAGCGTTTCAGTTTCAAACGGGTTCAAGTTTCGATAAAATGTTACAGTTTCAATTAAGAGTACGGTTTTCAAATTAATATTTCAAATAATTAATATTTTCAAAAGGTTAGCGTTTTTGTTTCAGGACTATGTTTGGTTTCAAACAAGATGAAATGGTTCAAAAGAGTTTGAAACAAGTATTAGGGTTTCAAATTAAGGTTTCAAGCCTATGATGGGGTTTCAAAGAAGGGTTGGTGTTTCAAAGTAAGGTTTCAAACTACGTATTCAGGTCTTCTATTGGGGCTTTGGATTTTGTGTTTCAGGCCATTGTTAGGGTTTCAAGCCCAAGTTTCAAATTTTCGTTCAGGACATGGGTTCGAGTTTAAGGTTTCAAAACAGGTTTAGCGTTTCAAATGTGGGTTGGGGTTTCAGAGAAAGGTTTAAAGACAGTGGTTCAAGTTTCAAGCCAGTGTTACAGTTTCAGTCAAGAGTACGGTTTTTCAAGAAAGGGTTAGGGTTTGTGTTTCAATTTGAAACAAGGCTTAGGGTTTCAAATTAACGTTCCAAGACAGAGTTAAGGTTTCAAACATGGGATATGTTTTCCACATTGTGTATTTTGATTTGAAGCCAATTGTTTTTTTCAAAGTAAAGTTTCAAGATTAAGGTTTTAATTGAAGATTTCGGTTTTCCAAAGCCCAGAATTTCATGGTAAGGGTTTGGAATTAGGCCTTCCTGCTTGGACTAGTTTTATGATAGGATTTTAAGCAATTTCAGACCGTGTTAGGTTTCCAGATTACATTTTGAAGCCAAATTTAGCCGTTTAAATTAGGGGTTAGGCTTTTTAATATGGGTTATTGTTTCAGAAATGCCTGCTTGGGGTTGCGTGATGATGAACATTGCGTCAAATGAAATCAGCAAGCGCCTTGGCGCGTCTTTATTACCGGCTGGTGTTGTGACGGGAAAGCGCCGGCACCTGCGTCTCACTCCGCCGCCGTGATTGTTTTTGTCAGCTGCGCTTAATGCTCCGATTCCTCGCTAATTGTCTGCTTGACTCTGCAAGGAATGACTGCAATCTGGGAAGCGTGCGGGAAGGACATTGTCCTATTAATGCTAATTAGCAAAAATTAATAATGATAATTAGCATTAGCCAATCACTGTCAATAAAATGGGAAGGTAAAAGCATTGTCCTGCTAATGAGCCAAACATAAATAATGCTAATTAGCTCTAGCCAATCACCACCAACGTGGGATGGTAGTGACATCCTGCTAATTAGCAAATTAATAATGCTAATCAGCCTTAGCCAATCACCAACATGTGAAAGCAATGACATCATCCCGCTAATGCTAGTTAGCAAATTAATAATGCTAATTAGCCTTAGCCAATCACCAACAATTGATATAGAAATGGTTGTTTCATTTTTCCCGCAAATGGTTAAACTTGCAATGCTTTTACTCTATGCTAATCTGCCATCTTGTAAAACTGGCTTCTTTCTCCAGTGACGGAAAAATAAGTCCCCCAAAGGCTATTTTGCTGACATTGTCGACATGAGGGATGTGTGACAGGAAGCCCAGCTGGGAGGAACATCAGCAGCACGCTAGCTAAGGTAAAGAGGGGACACCCCCCGCCCGATTCCCGCCCCTTTGTTTGCCGGCGGCTGATTATGTATATTTATGTGGCTCCCTGATGGCGTTCTCATGAGTCAGCTACATTATTCCAAGACAGGAAGTCTCTGGGGAACCTGTGACTCGGCTTCTGCCGTCCATGTTAGTTTCTGTCGGAGAACTAAAGCTAACAAATGTCTCAAGGAATAAAAAATGAGGTCAGGTAGCACAGTGCTTATTATTATTATTATTTTTTTTTAGCCAAGTGCCCACTATAATCATCACAAAGCATTTTTTGGATGGGAAATAAAGGACTTCAAACGTAGTGGTATCTCCAGACATATTTTATTCAGCAAGTTGTGTCATGTTCCAATTACTTAGCTCGCAATTTGAAAAAAAAATATCCCCATTCAAATCTCACATACCCACTCAAGTTATGAAACTTGAGACAAGCACCCACATTTAAGAGACGCTGAGTTAAGACTAATATATAATAATATCAGTTCAAATAAACAACCACGCAATATAATCAAGTTTTAAAAAAAGAAAACAAATACATATTTTGTCGAGGGGAATAAAAAAAAAAAAAAAACATACTCCTTATTTTTCTTAGAGACAGTATAGTTTGGATATATAGCAAGAAAGTTATATTTTTTTACGGATTATTTTACCAAATAATCATCATAAGAATCAAAGTTTTGATTACCTCTTTTTTTGATAAACACAGACATGCCTAAAACAAAGAAAACACTATTTGTTCCTACCAAAATCTGACCTTGTTCCTTTATTATGCCTTTTGTTCCAAGTTAAAAAAAAAAAAAAAAAAAAAACTGTTTTAATCAATGTGGCAAAGGATTACAAATAATGATTAATTTTCCCTGATGCGTGTGGAGGAAAAATTCTTGAAATGAGACCCTTAAAAATGATCCGTTATCTATAGAAAACAAAAGAAATTAACTTTGATTTTTTTTTTAAATATGTGTAATTAAATTAGTTTACATTTTAGAATGGTTTTTGTTTAGATGTTAATTATTTTCCTTACATTTTTTATTCAAGGCTACTCATATTAAATGAATTATTTTCAAAAGCCTCCTTTAATTCATATATTAATATATTTATATTATCTTATTATATTTTCCTTTAACTATAGTAAATGTTTTATTAAACAGTGTGTGCAGACTTTTTTTCGGCCAATGGTTCAAAAAAAAAAAACATACCAAATTAAACTCATAGGTCAATGTGCGACTGAAGAGTTTTTGCGGCGCGGCATTAAAATGTCGCCGGCGGAACAAAACAAATGTTTATTAGCATTTTGGAGATCATTTCCTGTAGTGATTACAAGCTGACGACAACGCGCCTCCCTCGGCTCCGCTGCAAAGCTAACGTTGGGCTGACATATTGAAAGGAGGCGCCGGCGTTACTCAAAGCTAATAGCGGCGCCGCTTACGCCCGCGTCTCCGAGGTGAGCTTATTCGGCCCATCCACAAACAAACACGCCAGTTTAATGAGCCAATTCCCGCGAGCGGCGGCGGCGAGGCTTCAGACCTAGCGAGTCCAAGCCGTGGCCTGGCGTGCACCTTTTCGCTAGCTAAACCAAAAACTCCTCCAGCAAAATGTGCAGACGGCTCCGGATGAATATTCAAGAGACGCCCACGCCGGGCCGGCTGCCATTTCTGGGCCGACGGGAGGCGTCGCGCACAACGGGCCCATTCAGACCCGACGCCGCTTCAGGCTCAACTTTGACCGGCCGAAGCTAGGCCAAACATGGCCGAGTGGACTCGAGCAGAGAAAAGACCAGCAAAGAGAAGTAATTCCAAGCGCAACCGTCGCGTGATCTTCTAGTTTTACTCGTTATAAAGTTCATCGGGCATTAGCTTCCCCGGCGGCGCTGTTAGCTAGCACTCTTCATACCAACCGATTCGCTGGCACGAGACGATTCAAACCAGTTTCAGAAGGCGGGATTCGCTTAAAAGACTTAGGTACAATTCACTTCGATTACGATACAATTGACTGAACGCGTGTCAGTTATCAATAAGACAGACTGGAGACAAAGAACACAATTTGAGTCAAACGACTTATAACATCGAGAGAGCTCAGTCCAGTGCTTCTCAATTATTTATTGAACTCCGAGAAAACATAACACACACAAACACCCCGCCGCGGTGATATATATATATATATATATATATATATATATATATATATATATATATATATATATGTGTTTACCAGATCACCAAATGCCGTGCATTGCATTTTCATCTCAGTGCTAATATTATGAATGATGCAAAAAAAAAAACAAATGGCACCTCCTTGGAGGAGGCAAGAGCAAATTTTGTGGAGGAGGTGCTAGCAGGCAGCGTTCGGATAAACAACACGCGCCGCCAAGCAGAACACCTGCGACATTGTGGCTTTCCGTGAAATTTCTCCGCATGATAAACAGCATCCCCGGATGCCACGACTTCATTAGCGACGCCGAGTCGTGCTTGTTTTGGGGGAGCGCCGCCCTCCTCCTCTGCTCCTTTCACAACACAGCTCGACTAATGGGGGCGCAAAAGGATTTTTTTTTTTTTTGGGGGGGGGGGTGATTGCATTCATGGCAAGCAAATAAAGACGCTTCGTAAACTCTCTGTGGACTTTTGAGAGCAAAATAAATCTGCATGACACCAACAGATTGTGTTGAACAAAATCAAAAGTGATAAAAAAAAAAGATCTTTATTATGATTGTTATTTTTAGGGGCTAGCTTTCATTTGTATTAAACGAGCTAAGGCACTCTTGTTACCAAGATGTTGTTAGCGGTCTTCACTCTGAGTGGCTGTTTAGCTAACAAATTAGCGCACCAGACGAGACAAGATCCGGAAGTGACGCATGCTGAAAAAACTAATAATGTTTTCTCTTTTTTTTTTTTTTTTTCCTTAGGACAATGTAAAAAAAAATCACTTTCTTCTTGAAAGCTACTATCATATACCTGTATGTGAACTCGGATGAACTCGCACACCAGTTCAGTCTGCTCGCTTCTTTTATTGAAAATAATGCGGTAGTCGCGACAGACAAACTGCCGAGTTTGTTCGCTCAGGCAACTGCTAGCTCGTCCCATTACCGTAACTATTATAAGTAAAAGTACATCCAGAAACACGCAATCGTATGTTCGAACTCTGCTTGTGTGTGTGTTTAGAGGGCCTTAGAAAGCCCCCCAGGAAGCTCATCATCTTATTGACGTTCCAGCCACCGATTCCAATAGCTTCTCTAACGTTCAATACCGTCCTTTAATCACGTATGTCACACTGCAGCAGTAATGCGATTTTCACATCAACAATCTGTGAAATGATCTCGCAAAATCAAATGAAATTGAGATCCTCGCCTCACTCGCGAGTTGAATCAAGACGGGGCGCTGACAAATGAGCGACATTCGACGGTCCGATGGCGTGCCTGAAAAATCTCTGGAATGGGAATGATGAAACGGCCACGCAATAAACGCAACACAAAGCTTCCCGGGTGTCCATATTGTGTACGGACGGTGGAACTCTTGAGACATTTTATTCCAAGAATCGAGTATTTATGTTAGGGTGCCAGCTGAGCTATACGCTAAATAACTAAATTTCTAATCTAATGCTCTTTTACAAAAAGACCTAGGCCAACAAGTTACATTTAACGGAATCTAATCCCAAACACATCATTTAAGTGTGATATCATCATACAACAATATAATACTCGAATAATTATTTTAGTAATCACCTAAAGTAATTGTTTACTTGAGCGCTTAACCAAGTTTCTGACTGCCATTTTCTTGGGAAACGGGGACTTATATAGGCACGCCCCCTCAGGCTCGTCCCATGTGCGGCGATTGGCTGCGGGCGGATCGCGGTTGGAAAACTAGAAGCTAGCACCGACGTGGGTAGCGTTTAGTAACGGTCTACTGGTATAATTGTGGCGGGAGGTGCGAGAGGTTCAGGGTACGGTCAAGCCCTCGGGCTGTTTGGGGCGTCGCGGGAGTTCATGAGATGAGGAAGTGAGCCTGGAGGAAGGGAAAAAAAAGAAATACGTAATAAACACACTGGGTTCACGCATAGTAAAAAAAAAAAAAAAGTAACATTAAATTTTTACATGTTCATGAAATGTGTATTCAATGTAAACAAGATGCGTTTGAGGACTTTCGACATTAAATACAGTACAGGAAAGCGTATAGCTTGAACGTCATGCATATAAAATGGCAAAATGGCAGCTGTCAAGGACCTGTGAGTGCGCTAACACATTAGCCGGTAAAAGAGCGTGGGCACTTGGCGCCAGTGCAACAAGCGTCATTTCATGACGCTAGCTATTCAGCGAGTGTCTCGACAGCCAGTGAGTCAAATAGAAAAAGCCAAAAATCCAGACTGAACTGTACGTAAGGACAAATGTCAAATTTACTACTTACTGGTGTTGGTTTCCATTTGACCAACAAAAAGAAAAATCAAGTACAGTAACGTTAAGAACTAGCATTAGCTTGATTGTTTTACGAACAAAACAACATGATTGTTAAAGCTTTGCTAACAATATGAACAGACAAGCAAACGATGCTACATTAGCTAAATTCATGTCTTACTTGCACTTAGTTATATCTCACCACCGTCATTTGATGCCAATGCCCAAAAATATTGAAATAATTATTCTGTGTAATGAATGGCGCCGTTGGCCCTCGTGCTGTGCTTCAAGAGGCGCTAGCTATCAAAGCTAATTGTTTCATCTGCAGTGAACGCGACCCGGTCACTCAGCTGCTTTTGTAAATACTCTTATGTCATTTAGCATCAAAGGACATAATAGCATGTTCATTTGGATGATTAAATTGACGGGACTATTAAATGCATCATTGTGAATGCTAGCTATTCACCAGGGATTTTGACCCAAAGGGAATAATACAAATTTGCAAATTGCGCATCCTCCGTCGTCCCTTGAGAAGATTTTATAAGTCACGACATATTAGTAATTTAAAGCATTGATTTATCACAAGCTATGATAATAAACAACTTTTCAAATTCATTTTACAAGATTAGCATAATTTTTGCAAAACACCCAGGCTAAATTTAGCATCTCTCCCGCACGTTTTAGTTTGAGCTGAGATGCATGGCGCTTTCGTAAAATCCTTGCTAACCAAAAACGAGGTGCAAATAGGTGTCTGTGTAAAATCAGGCGCAGATACTGTTCACCATCTAGTGACTGCTAGCTAAATGCTACACTTGCTAGCTGTAGCTGCCATTGTCACTTCAAATCAAAAGTTGCTAGCAACTTTTTGTTGCAAATCTAACACATCTTGCTGACATACAAAATCAGCGAAAAAACAAACGTTTGTGTTGTGCTTCAAAAGGCATTAGCATGTTAAGGTCTTTACAGCTAGCTAAGCACTATGCTTGCTTACTGTATTAGCAACGTTTTTGTGTTGCGGATCTAGCACATATCCCGCTTTTAACGCTAACAAAATTCCCCAAAACAAAAGTTTGTGTTAAGCTCCAACGCATTAGCACGTTAAGCTACTCCCCGCTTCGATTAAATGAGGCGGCGCACGGTGATAAATCATAGCGATGCGCTCGGACTTCATTTGCAGCCTTTTTGTTTTTAACACCATCGATCATTTTTTGTCGGTTTAAAAAGAAACGTGACATTGATAAACAGCAGATTAGGACGTAAATACTAAAGAGCGCCGATGATGATCGCGATGTATCTTCCTGCCAAATCGATATTGTGATACATGCTGTTTTCATACAGGATGTTTGAGAACCATCTCTACAATTAGAGATTATTATGTATTTTATATATAATAATTTAAATCTGCATGTAACATATTTGTATGTAATGTGACCCAAAAACACTAAGCGCAAATTAATTTAGCATGTGATTAACCGCAGACTATTTTTCCTATTTTTTCAAATGTTTGGCTCCACAGTTGAAAAATGGTACTGGTACTTTGGTACTGGATACTGTAAGTATGAAGGAAATTGAGTACTTTAGGTTAGTGAGTACTTTTTGACCAAAAATAATTTATTGCTTTTGTGATTTATTTTTTTGTATGATACTTTAAAAAATAATTGATTACTCAAATAATTGATTGATTTCCAAAGTATATAATCACTTTAGTATTTAATTCTTGATTAATTTAGTACATCATTTGTGTAGCACTGGCCATTTTAGACTGTCTTTTTAGACTGTTGCCTAACACAAAAATATTGGACAAAATATGACTAAGTACATTGGATGGAATGTCTAGAAACCCGGTGTCAAACTCAAGGCCCGGGGGCCCACTTCTGGCCCATTCTATCATTTCATGTGGCCTGCTAATGCTAATTTTGACTTTAGTTTCTGGCTAAAATGCCAAATTTGCAAGTTGTCTTGAACGTTTAAACATTTTTGACAAACAACCTTTTTGTTACGTGTCCCCCTTTCAACAGTTTTACTGGCCTCTAATTTCCAAACTGTGTGATGATCATACTTCAAATTTATTTGACTTCACAGTCGTAATGGCCCTCTGACCGAAACAGTGATCATCAGGGATCATCACCTTTTTGAAACCAAGAGCTACTTCTTTGGTACTGAGTAATACAAAGGGCTACCAGTTAATGTGGAGACCCTGATCACGTCATTGATTTCTCACAATAATCAAGAAACAGATGTAGTATGTATGTCAATCAAATAAACTTTACTTTGCCATCTTCCTCTGCAAGACGTTCACGCATTCCTGGAAGGATTCTTCTGAGATCCTCCACAGCTTCGTCATCCCCACCACGTCTCGGAAAAGGGGGGAAAAAAAAATCACAGGGGCCTAATTCAGGTGAGTGGCCGATTTTCTTCTCAGTCAGGAACTGCCAGATGTTCAGGGCATTGAAAAGGTGTTTTGTCATAGCGAAACAGCCACAATTGGTTCCAAAACAAGAATTTCTGTCCCAACCATTACAAACGTGCGTCAACGTGTCTTTCACATGATCGGCGGACTCGGCCGCGACACGCATCGCCTCCTTGTTTGGAGGTAATCAGCACGAACAACGCCGGGGGTTTATTTTTGCCGGAGAAGGGGCGGCAAATGAGCTGAAATTAATGCAGTTGGCCTGCGTGACGGAGCACAATGTCCGCGCTATTAAATGTTATTTGCGCGTCGGCGAGCCGGGAGATGAGAGAGAGGCAGACGGGCAACGCGGCATGAATGGAAATGGAGGCTAGGAGTTACAAAAAAAAAAAAAAAAAAAAGCATGGGGGGGGGCCTTTGGGCCGTCGACATAATAACCTCGGACCATCTGAATGCGTCGGAGTTACTCTTTGAGTCTGCGAAATGAAATGCAATAAGCCTCTGACTCAATCATCGAAATGCTAATCACATTGTTGGCCCGATATGCGGACACGGTGCACACATCTCACTTGCTCATCACTCGCTATGCTTGCCAGATATACACAAACTGTTTCTTCTCTTGCATCACTCTTGGGGCCCTATTTTTGGAGACGGGCGCTCGTGCGAGCGGCAGAAAAACTGGCACGTTCCCGTTTTCGTGCCGGGGCAGGTCGTGTTTACCAGGTCTGGGATTTTGCAAGACTTGTCGTGCGCCTCGCGGTTTCTCACACCACCTGACCAAGGCTGTTGTATTCAAGTCCGGACTCGGACTTGACTCGCCTCCTTGGCGTCAAAATAGTCATCCGATTGGGTAATCTGAACCTGAGCAAAGCTGTTGTAGTCAAGTCCAGACTCGGACTTGACTCGCCTCCTCGGCGTCAAAATAGTCATCCGATTGGGCAACCTGCACGGCAGCGGCAACGGGTACTCTTTTTGTTTCTCATGTCAGCCAATTCGGGGGTTATACTTTGAGTTAGTCACAACGTTTTAAAATAAAGTCATGAAGCAGCCTGCAGATTTTGTAAGGTGACTATTTCGGGCACCACGAACAAGATTTTGCAGTTGTGAAAATGGTATTTGCCTGTCTTAAGGTTTATTCTCGAGGTCATCTAGACTCGAACTTAAACCTTGTGGACTCAAACTTGACTTTGACTTTGATTTCTGCCACGGACTTGACTGAGACTGACCTTTTTGACTCTACCTTTAGTTGGACTCTGACCTCTGTGATCAGAACTTGACTTGGACTTGATCAAGGTGATTTTGATTAGAGCGCTACCTGTGGTACATTTGACAATTCAGTGCCAAAAAGTAGACTATATTTTAGTCCAGATGCAACCAGGAGAGAGCTCTTCAAAAGCTGTTTCTTTACATAAGCAGCAGTCTTGGTTTCCTAGTTGCGCATCCATTTTTTTAAACAGCTTTTATATGCTCAACGTAAGGTAATATGAGGCTCCCGCATCGGGGTATTAAATCTTCTTTTGAGATACAAAACCATGGAAAACGACTTTGAAATCATCCAGCCTGCGTGTTGCCTTTGTGTTCCCGTTACGGCTAAATGAACAGACTCGCTCGTTCGTTGTCTCCACGTAAACATGGCGTCCTTAGAAAATACTTTACAAGCTTCTGACAACAGAGATTACAGGGTGCGCCCGCCAACCCGAGCAGGCAATTAAAACGAAGATCCCGCTGAGCAAAAAAAAGAAAAAGACCACAACGTGACCCCCGTTGTTGTAGGCGGCAGGAAATGAAGCGAACGCCTTCCGCGTTAGCTTTTTTGTGCTCTAAACAAAAGTGATAAGACGCCACCCCAGTCGTGCTTCACCTGCGTTTCATGTACTCGGGCGGCCAGATATGCTAATGCGGCGTGCACAATTGCTCAGCCAAGCCTTTTACTCCAGAGAGGCAGTCTGCCTGATGTGCATGCACGCTGCATGGGAGTTGTCAAGTACAGGCTAACGTAATGCACAACGAAAAGTGGATTAACTGTGTGATGTAAATCGAACAGTGCTGCTAAAAAGCCTAAGTTGAAGGCCAGCAATGTCTAGCTGTTAGCCTCGTGTAAAATATACAAATCTATATAATATTAGTCATGTTTGATATCAGCTTTCCTGAGTTCCTCACTGATACCAAGCCCTGATACCACTCGAACTTGTAACACGAAAAACCCACCCCCCAAAATCAACGACAGGTCATTTGAAAAGCAGATCTAGATGTCCCGATATGCCAACTGTCGGGTACAATCAACTTAGAAAATTTAATGAACAACACACAAAGAAGGAAGACGAGCGTTTAGCTTCTTTTTACTCGCGAGGAGACGCAGATGTGTTCGCAGCTACAGATCTTCCCTCCATATTAGCCCGCTAGCTGTTAGCTGCAACCGCTAGCTCTAATAGCACTATTCCCCGGTAGCTCTAATGTGATCATTTGTGTCCCCATCCGTACTGTATAACACTATCTTGTCATGACAATTTAGAAATGAAATATCTTTTCGGATCCAAACTGCACCTGATTATATTGCCTTGAAAAAAGTCTTTTGAATGGCGTCATATTCCCACACCAGCTAATGATTACTTTAATGTTGCGGCGACATTATCACAGTTGGACTTGTCAGAAAAGCACACGGTCACATTGTCCCGTTCCATTTGTTCTCTCAGCGCCGGGCCCGAAATAACCCAGACGCGCGCAGGCAGGCCGCCGCTCGGATTTAGCATGAAATTCCTTTATTGGCCGTCTCGTTCCGTACCCGAGGCGCATGAGAAAGAAGCGCGGCGGCGAGGTGCTTGATAAGAGGGACGTCTTTGTGCGTCCTCGCCAAGGTTATCGCGCCGCTCAAAGCTAGCCGCTAATGTCCCGCTTGATTAGATCGTAAAAGGTAATTGACACAGTGCGCGGCGTTTAACATGCAAAGAACAACCGGGCGGCCTTTAAATCACGGCAAAACTTCGGAGAAGTTTACATTTTCTAATTTGCACATAAAGCGAAATGGACAAAAGTGTTAGGACACGAGGGAGACGATGGATGAGAGCCTTGGAGGAGTTTAGTTCCGGATTCCCGTGTATACATCTTCACACACAGAAAAGTCACCAAAATTCATCATAAATAGAGATACCACTTTCAGTGTGATACGAGTGTTCAACTGTTTCAGGGTCATCCTTAGCAATCGTACCGATAAACACTAATACATTTGATAAACAACATATTTCAAAGGAAAGCTCTAGATTTTGTAACTTGTACTTTGTGTTAGTAAAACTAATTCCAATACCCTTGGTATATGACGATATTGGCCCAATGTTGTAATAATAAAAAAAATAAATAATAATCTTTACTATTATTATGAATAATATCAGTGTATATGAGTGCACTCTATATACTGGTAACACCTCAAAGAATGTAGAGTATGAAATTGAAATGGAATATATGATACCTCTTAATAGATGATACTTTTTTGTCTCTGTGTATGTACAGTATGTATGTATGTATGTATATATTTATATATATATATATATATATATATATATATATATATATATATATATATATATATACACACACACACAGTATATACACACTAGTGTGCAATTTACTCATGCGACTGAGATGCATTCAAGGTATGTAATCAGTGATAAAGAATCCTACTGACGGTAATTATTGTCTATGTATGGCAATGGCTTGCTAATGACTGCATTTGTGCAGCCTTGAAGAGCAATTGAACGTAATGCGCACGGACCATAGCGGTGGTGAGTGCAGCCTTTAAAGGCGCAGCCATTAACGCCCTCCTTCCGTTATGGCGGAAAACGCTAATTGTTGTTTTTGCTGGTGGGCCAGATCGCAAATGGAAATGATCATATTCCAAAGTGCTTTTCGAAATAAGCTCGGCATATTCCTTTGCCCCGGAGAGGATGATTGGACGTCTGCGACTGAACAAGTTCACGCAGGGTGAAAAGAAAAGTTCTTTCTTGAAGTCTGATATAAAAAAAAAAATGGGGGGAAACTTGGGCCGTGTCTAACATCACCTCATTCAGAAAGCCAAATAAACGACCACAATATTGCGAAGAATCGAATGCCAATCAAAATCAATGGACTATCGCCCTCCGACATAGATAAATACATGGATTAATAGTTATAGAAACAGTACATATCGGAAGGTAAAGATAGATATAATATGTGTGTGTGTGTGTACATATGTTATGTATGTATAGATACGTAGATCAATACATATAGATACATATAGATTAAAAAGTGATACATACATTGACACGTAGCTATAGAGTACATATAGATAAATAGATCAATAGCTATAGCTGTATAGATAGATATATACGTTGATCAATACATATAGACTTATTAATAGCTATAAATATATTATGATACAAATTAATATCTAGGTTAATATCTATATACGTATACCTGTATATATGTACAAACCTAAATAAATGGTGACATATTCAATACATCAAGTAGTTCCAGCACTCCTTTCTTTCTCCGGCCTTCCTCATCTCGTATAATTTCTCGGCGTTTAGTCATTTGCGGTTGATTAACATCGTCTACGCGGGGGAAACGATTGAGGGGGAAACAGGTGTTCCATTCAAAGCCATTAAACACCTTGATTGCAATACGGAACCGTCAGGAACGGAGACGTCAAAAAGCGTTGATTTACGAGCAGCCGTCCCCCGAATCGTGTTCGTCGCGACTTAGTGCCGGCTCCGCAATTAACGAGCGCTCGGTCACGTGTGATGCGCGTGGGCGGACATGTTGACGCAATACGCTGTCAGCGTAATCAATGCGTTTAAAGGTCCGGAAACTGCTGCGGGAGGATCAACGTTGTAGCAAATGTCAGCTCAGCCTTGATGAGATGACATGAGGTATCGCGTGCATCTGGAACAAAAGGTATGAAACTGTGTGGTAAAAAAAAAAAAATAAAGGATGTACGATTTGATTTCACACATGTAAGAAGCTGATAATTGCTAAGTGAGATTAAAGCAGTCAGCTCATCACTTGATATTTCACACATGCATACTTTATTCACTATATTATATATATATATATATATATATATATATATATATATATATATATATATATATATATATATATACACAATTTTTTTAGTATATGCCAGTCTGTGCATGTAATAGAATATGAAATAAGTTTGTTGAAGTAAACACAGTGTGACAAAGCAAGCCCACTTTGTAGTCCAGCAAAGTCCTGCCGCAAAAACAGCAAAATGCAATAAAACCTTCGCCATCCTTCAATGGTGACAGCTTGTCTGATGATTGGGCTGAATATAAATCCACCCCCCCACCAAAACAAGACAAAAAAAACAAGAGTGTCGCGCTTCTCGCCTCTGCTGGACAAACAACGGCGGGTGCGCAGAGGTGACCTTCACGTGCCATCGGGATAACATCATATGAATACCCAACACACATTTCAATGTTTCAAAAAAATCATCTACACCAAGCAATGAGAGAGATGCTGTTGTAAAGGCCAAAGAAAGGAAATCAATGAAAGGGAAAGTCAACAGCCTTCCTCTGAGAGGAAGGCATTAAAGTTCACACCGTGTTAGGCGTTCTCATTTATAGCCCGTCGTTTGAGTAAGACCTACCCGTGAGGACGAAAAATCTGCAAT
Organism: Hippichthys cyanospilos; assembly: GCF_059441005.1. Lineage (NCBI taxonomy): Eukaryota > Metazoa > Chordata > Actinopteri > Syngnathiformes > Syngnathidae > Hippichthys > Hippichthys cyanospilos. Next base: position 14,548,431 of record NC_142387.1, read on the forward strand.
ATAGACCATACAAGCAACAATTAGTGTATATATCGGTGGGCATTTTAACCTGTTAATTTATTCATCCCTGACGATGTATTGCTATTTTTTTTTTTTTCCCCAAATGTATACACACACACACACAAATATACATATATACATAAAAAATATCCTTAATGTTCTGTCGGTGTTTTGCTATAGACTGGGCTAAAAACGGCTGGTAAATTAAGGATAATGAAGTAAATAAGTAAGTACCAAAGTAATTGATGAACTTAATTGATCAGAAAACACTTAATTGTTCAGTTACCTTAAGCGATAAGTGATGAATGCAAACGGATCATCCAAAATGCCAAGGACGAGCTAATGGACGCGTGCAAACTTAAACACGGTCTGTTTTATGTAACCCATACCATTTAAAAAAAAAACAAAACAGTGCTTAAAATATGCAATATTATCAGGGCACAAATAAATAGCGGATATATAACTGTTAACTAGAATTTATTTGAATGTGTAATATTGACACAAGTTCCGTAATATGTATGCCAGGCCACTAGTGGCAGTGTCACTTCAGAAAGAAATACTTTGCATACAGATATTAAAGCATATTTTATATATTCTTTATCGCATATCCCCGCTTTAAAACATCATGCATTTTTATGAGCCTTTTCCCGCTTTTTTGTCACACTGTCATTAATAAAGTGACGTCAAATGTGAATTATGCTCAGGCACCGCTGCGGGCATCCCTACATGTCATCAAACATACTAAATAGTATTCTTTCGTCTCTCCTGCCAAGAGAAAGTGTTAGCTCCCGTTGCATTCTTAAAAGTGATGAAGTTGCTGGATCCGCTGCGTTAACACACACACGCACACGCGCGCGCACACACACACACACACACACACTCGTCACGCACTGGGAGAGATTGTAGAGAAAAGACCTTGAGCTTTATTTGCATATGAAAAGTAAACTCCTGTGTGGGAAGAGATATCCGCTTGGGTGGATGTTACACAAGCACTGTGTTTCATTCACGGCTTTACTACCTTTTTTTTTTTTTTTTTCTCACTCCCTCCTGCTGGCGTGTGATGTTGTTTGGCTGGATTGCACCTTGCCTCCAAGTTGGAAAATCATTAAAATAATTAAAGGCAAAGCGGCCAAAGAGATTTCAAAGTCCGAACAAACCAGTTTTGTTTTGGTTTTGGAGCCCGAAGGCGTCAAATAGCGCAACTCTCTTCCGCGGTACCGCGGACAGCTCCGATTCTTCCCGCGTAACCAAGGACAGTTCCTGTTATGAATGAGAAATATTTTGATGGGCTATTCTGAGCGGAATCAATGAATGGAACGCATAATTTTTACTCATTCACTGCCAGTGAAGACGTCACTATAGACGTCATTTTTTACGGGCTGGCAGTGAATCTGTTAATTCTGCTTGTCACTGTTGGTCATTGGCCCTTACCAAATATTATATATATATATATATATATATATATATATATATATATATATATATATATATATATATATATATATATATACACATTACTGGCAGGAAAACAAAAACAATCAGCCATTTTCTAAAAAAAACACATTCACTGCCAATGACTTTAAAAATTGTAACAATCGCAACACCAACGCTAACTTTGTCAGCACACCTATGACATTTCGTATTCTGCATTAAGCTAGCCGACTTTTTTTAAGACTAGCTAGCACTCACAACTGAAAACGTAAAATCCGCATCATAAGTGGGGATAAGCGTTAAAAAAAAAGTCTGTTTTACACACAACAAGTGTTCCACGTCTGAGTATGCCACTTTGAAAATGTTGACTTGAAAGCTGCCACGTTTGAGCGTCGGGGCGACGGGGACTCGCCACATCAGATGTGCGATGCTGACAGCCGCCGGGGACTCCCAATGACACATTTGTCACTTTCAGCGTCAACTATGGCGCTGCGTCTTTCTTCCGTCAGAATGGAATGCGGCCCCCAGGCGCCTTATTTGCTCGACCTAACATGCTCCCGTCCGTGCTTTTTATTTGCTTTTTTTTATATACTTTACAAAATAATAAATATATATGGAAAATTAGTCCATTTGTTTCTCCAGAAAAATTTCACGGCACTGCGATGCCAATCGGGATCTGATCCAAATCGACACTGATGTAAACGCAACCCCTACACGTAATATTCTATTTACCGTAAGTGTTGCCGTCATGTCGGGCGCTCCCACACGCATAGGTATAAAGCGTAATGAGCCTCTCTTGCGCGCTTTGAGGGCGTCGAACGGAGCAAAAACACGCAAGCATCTCTCATCAAACAACGCAACACTCTTCGCATTAGCGCGGGCGCCCCCGTGGAATCGCATCCCCCGTGGGAGCCCGAGAGGCTGCGCCTTGCGCCGACGAGATCAAACGCGCCGCGGGAGATTCGTCTTGCACTTGTCAATGAAGTCGTCTTGCTGATTGAGCTCTCGCTAAGCCTTCCGCGCCGCCGTTCGGGAATCCTTTAAGCGCCGGCGTCTTGTTGCCACTCGGTGGGCCGCCCAACAGCCTCGGAATCGAACCCGAAAAAAAACAAAAGTCTAGATCTTGACTCAGTTGTAATCACACCTCTAACACATGTACGTGTGTGCGTCTGTGTGTGTGTGTATGTATATATATATATATATATATGTGTGTATGTATATATATATATATATATATATATATATATATATATATATATATATATATATATAAATAAAACCCTCTTAGCCAGGTTGAGTGGGTCCTGCCCAAGTTAGCAGGACCAACCGCCAAGCAGCATCCCGCTTGGTGTTGTCTGCCCCGCGACCGGTCATGACTCACTCCCGTCTTACACAACCTGACTTGCAAACATCTGGCCCGCGCGCATTCCTCCCGCCCGCCTCATTGCTATTCCTGGCAGCCGGCCGACACTGGGCTTTTCAATCCGCAATTAGCCTCTGACCGCGCACGGCGGATAGCCCGAGACACGAAAGTCTTCCCGGGGCCGCGTTCCCGCTCCCGACACGGCGTGGACGGACGGCGGCTTTCGCGCTGGCCGGCTAGCATGCAAAAGAGAAACGTAATTGTTTGCCGGGCGTCCTCGCTCAGAAGCCCGCGGCGCATGGGACACGCTCGGGTCCCCTTTGGCACTCTCCCGCCTGCCCGCACGGGGGGCTTCTCCAAAAGGCTTTTCCGCTCTTCTGCGGGCTCAATTTGTGTTTACTTTGTACCTTCTGACTCGCATTCCCATCCAAATCCCTGGTCCACGGTTACAACGTTACCCGATCCATTCCGATCCATCTTTTCTCGTCGAGTGACACGCCAAGATCGATTTCAACATTTCACGATCCATCAAGATGGATTCCATTCATCTATTCAGTACGGTCGTCGCGAATGTAACATTTGCTGTAGAGGTGCAAAGATTCGTCCACAACCAATTACAAATGTAACCCATCATTTTTGATCATCGATTAATCGTTTCAAGACCTAAAATTGTCCATTTGCGCACACTTTCAGATTTAAATTTTTGTCCTGGATGAAAATACACTAAGATTTATGTTCAATGAAAAATCACTTTTGCAAACATTTTTTTTCACTTTGAGAGGGACGCACAAATCAAAAACCTCCGATTTTACCGTATAATTTTGATTATTTATGCTATTGCGCTGTCAATATGTAATAATCCCCTTTCGTTTTGCAAAATAGATGTAAATTAGCTATTTTTCGTCGTTACATCGAGCAATTGAAAAAACTGATGAAAGATACTTGATATTCGAATGGCTTCCGTTCGGCCGGATCGTAACGCAGCGCCCGCGTCGTCCGGACGGTGACGGATGCGCCCCGCCGTTTCCGAATCAATTCCGTTAATTTCATTTCCCCGCAGTCGTTTTAAGTGATATACGGCCGCACCTGATATCCCGAAATGATATCGCGCAGCCTTTGCGCGACTTCCCGGGTGAACCGAAGGGAGGCGGGGCCCGAAAAATCCTGGATTTAATGAAGCCAGAAAAATGGCTGACAGTATTGGCTGATTAGAAAATCCCATAGCGTGACTCCTCGCATTGATTTCTCCCATCGCCATCCGTCACGAGGCGCAGCCCCGCTTTGAAATACTCGACGGCGACGGCGGAAGTGGATGAAAATCGCTCATGTGGCGAGGAAGATGAGCGGGAGGAAGGGGAATGGGACGAGACAGCTGCTTGGGAAAAAGGGAATGTCGTTAGTCGCTTAATACCGAATGTCAAGATCGTGCAAATGTGCGCACGGCCTGTTAGCCTGCTGTCGCGTTCGCCGGCGCCAGGAATTCATTAACGACATTGCCGTCGAGACGCTTTGACATGTGTTGGGATACTTTCGCGGCCACTCGGATTTTTTTTTTTCCTCCCCGATTATTTGAAATGTACCGTATTTTTCAGAGTAGGAGGCGCGCCGCAGTTTCAGCCGATGGGTATATTTTGAGATATTTCCATACGCAGGACGCACCTGGATATAGGGCGCGCCGGATTATTTGGTGCACCGGGTTATGAGGTGCGTTGCGTCACAAAGCCCTTGGGATTATCATGCATAGTCTCGATGAACAGGTATATTTTGTGAAATATTCATATATGATATACTTTCAAGTGCACCGAGTTACATAATGGGGACTCTCAATGAAAAGGTCATTTTTGTAAATATCCAGTTATTGTAAGGCACCGTCTCAATGAACGTGCATATTTTTGGAAATTTCCAGAAACTTTGCAGGGTGCACCAAATTATCACACACACCGGATTATAAGGGACCGTCTTTCTGAACAGACATGTTTTGGGGTATTTCCATACGCAGGGTGTACCGGGTTATAAAGATTTATAGAGTGCTCCGGATTATAAAGTACGGTCTTGATGAACAGGTATATTTGGGGCTATTTCCATACGCAGGGCATACTAGGTGATAAAATGCACCGTATTATAAAGCGTGGTCTCTATGAATAAGTGTATTTTGGAATATTTCCATACATAGGGCGTACCGGGTTATGAGGCGCACTGGAAAAAGCGCACCGGATTATAAGGCACGGTCTCGATCAACAGGGATATTTTGGGGTATTTCCATACATCGCCTGCACGGGATTATAAATCGCGCTGATTTTAAAAGGTGCACCAGGTTACACAGTCTCAATGAGCAGGTATATTTTAGGAAATATACATTATACTGTAGGGCGCACCGGGTTATAAGGCACATGCTCAATGAATAGGTATTTTTTGGGAGGAAATTCAAATAATGACCTTAGTAAGTAGATTTATTTAGTTGATTTACACAATGTTGATTCATCTCTTCCGTCTCGTTTTTTCATTACTTGTACTTGGAGTCAGGAATGAACAACTTGAAACGAGCGCGCTTGACCTCTTTTTTTGGGGAAGCGGTGTTGTTGAGTGTAGGCGTCTGCATCAAAATTCCCGTTTTAAAGGGATAATCAATGGCTAGACAAAAGAGAGAAAGAGAAGGCGGTCCTGCCGGGAATCGATTTCAAGTCAAAAGCACGTATCTCTTTCGAGCGGCCGTTCAAAAGTCTCGAGCGAGGCGCCGGTTCCTTCGTCGTCGGCTCGGCTAACGTGCGGCAGCGGAAGGCGCGGGAAAAAAAAAAATGCGGGTGAACGTGCGGCGCTGATGTAGAGGACCAATCAAAACATCATTTGCGTTGTTGACTTGAGTAATGCATGCGCGCGAACGAGAGAAATAACCGCGCGACAAGTTCTCAGACCAAATAAAACACCCAGGCTAACTTCTGTAAATTGAACATTAATCAAATGAATCAGCCACAAAGAATCAAAAGAAAACAGAAGAACACGGGTCGCAAGGATATTTATGGCACCGATAGGCCGGAGCCGCGTCTTGATTTAAAAAAAATACAAATGAAAAAAAAACAGGAAGGAGGAAATGAAGCAAGGCGGCACGCAAGGGAAAGAAAGCAGCAAATAAAGAAGCGGCAATAAGCGGCAAAGGACGAGCGGTCGTCAGGAGGAACGGCGCTCCTTGCCAAGTGCCTTCTGCTGCTTTATCAACTGCCTGTTTAGCCAAAAGTCATTAGCGGCGCGGCTCAAAATCACCAATAAAGTGGCGCGCAATCAAACGTGCCACTTTACAAATGTCACGCCGCTCCAAACCCTCTTTCAACTTTTGCCGCGGGCCTCCGATTGACTCCTTTTCAGAACTTAAGCCCTGAATCAAATCGTATTTTTTCTATATGTTTTAGGTCGTTTGAAAACCCCAACCAAGGCTTGACATTTTCCGCCCTTAAAATCGTCTTTAAACACGAATTTATAATTATTAAATTAAATTATTATTCATTTATAATTATTAATTATAAAATAAAGAGTCATTTTATGTACATTTTAGGTCATTTAAAAACCTTAATCGAACCTAAGTTTCCATGATTTTGCAGTCCAATTATTATACTATACTATTATTTTTATCTAAAAATATTTGTACAACCCTAAACAAGACTTAAAATACAAATTTTAACCCTAAACTCTTCTTTAAACTCTAAATTGAAAACTGTAACACACTTGAGAACCTAAACTTTGACTTAAATCATTTTACCTTATTTTATGGTATAGTATATTATTATTATTTTATATTTTAAATCATTTAAAAACCCTAAACAAGGCTTGAAATCGGAATTTTAAACCCTAACTTCATCTTTATTATTTCAAACCCCAACACACATCAAAACCTAACTGTGATTTGAATATTATTCCATTATTTTATAGTATACAATTATTACACTACAGTATACATATTTTTTGAATAATTTAAAAACCCTAGCCAATAATTGAAATCCAAATTTTAAACCATTTCAACTCCAATTTGAAACCCTAATTTGACCTTATTTTTTTAAACCTTCACGTCTTCACGCTTATTCCAAAAAAAACATTAAAAAAAAGACATCTTCGAACCCTAACTGGAAATTTTGATCCTTCCTTGAAGCCGTAACTTTGAAGCCCAGCACTGTCTTGAAACCCTAAACAAGTCTTCGTCAAACCTCCAAATCACGTAAGGCTTGATTGAAAAATTAGACGTTTGCATTTGTTTAAAAAAAATAAAAAAAAAAATCCCTAGAAATGACGCTAAAAACGCGTTCTTGAACTTATCCTCCATGAATCTCAAGGGACCAATTAGGAGCAAGTTTGCAAAAGCGACCGCGCCTTTCATTCACGTCCCGCTCAGTCGACGGCGTTTTGTCGACGTCTCCCGAGGGTTAAGCCGCCTCTTGACGGCTTCATCCCACGTCCTCATTTGTTCCACGCAAACGGAGCGGCTCCGGGATTTCCTCCGGATTACGCGACAAAAAAAAAAAAAAAAAAAGGTGGCCGCTCCCGTCATTAATCACGCCCGGGCGGTCGCTAATGCCAGCGCGCTAATAGGGCACACCGTCAAGGTGGACGCAAAAAGATCGGCAGCGCCTCCGGGAGTTCAAGGCCGCGTGACGTTTCGCCGACTCCGCACTAAAGTTGACTTTGGTTTTAGGAACCCGTGACGTCGTTATCATCTCCTGGAAAATGTGAATTTAGCGGTGGGGTGGAGTTCTGCATTCCGATTGGTTCATGGTTGAGCCCGTCAACTTGAAAGCTATTCCGCCGAACTGCTTTGAAACCCACGTGTTTGTACCCGTAGCCCATGTGAATTTTTTTTTTTTTGGACATAGTTTTTATTTCATATGGCTCTCCCAGAAAATGATGTTGCTAAATAGAGGCATATAATATTTTGCAAAGGAATCACAATAACACAATCAACCAATATTTTTGCTTCATGTTCCATTTAATTTGCTCTTGATTTGAAAAGACAACTGTGCCGTTCCTCTCATAGCATTAGAAAATAAATGGTGGAGGCGGCATCATGCTTTGGGGCTGTTTTTCTTCAGCTCTTAATGGAGGGGGGAGGGGGGGTCAAAATGTCAGGGAGCGGCCATTTTGTCACTGTCCGTCACCTAAAAATAAGATGACACTCGCTCCAGTAGAGGCCAATCACGGCACACCTGTTTTCTGAGTTGGATCATGTGACATTGACGACTGTTATCGGTTGTTAACTGGGCCCTTAGCAAGTGTGACGTCGTTATCGGGCGTGAGCCGGCGACAAAATGGCCGCCAGAGCATATTATTGTCAAGACAATTTCCATGTTGATTGTCCCTTTTGTTTTTTAATTTAAACTTACACTGTGTTCAGTGCATTTCTTTTACTGCTGCTTTGCGGTACATTTAAAAGTCGGTTTTAATTGTATTTTCATATGCGACTTTGAATGGCACACCCGCCTCTGGCTCTCATCCACTTCCAAAATACAAAATAAAATAACGCTGAAATGAGTGTCCGTTTCCAGGGTCTGGATTTTTGCCACAAATGAATTCAGGCAGAGGCGCTTGTTTGTAATTGAGTCAACAACGACACGATGAAGGTCGAAGCCGGCCGAGCGCAGGTCATCGACTCGTTTGATTACAGCCATTTTTTTTTTTTTTTTTTAACCTGCAAAGCTCTTAATCCACCAGTTGCTAGGGAATGTTAATGAGTCACCAGGCCGGGTGTGTGTTATATAATGTTATATAATGTGATGTGGTATGATTTGGATTGTGGGAGCCCCCCTCGCGTCGAGAAAAAATGAGTGGAACCGTTTGCCGAAGATTGACGAGAGAAAGATCATCCAATTACATTTTAAATATGTTGTTCTAAATAGCTCATTTAGATAAATAAACTGCATTTTTTATTTGACTTTTGATCTTTCCATAAACGTCCAAGTGAATTACGGGGGCGAATAAATCCTAATAAGCTGTAAAAAGTGTCCCGTCGGTGTTGTGCCTTTACGTCCAAATCACTAAAGCCGTAATTCTGCGCGCCGTGCCTCTGATCAACGCGCTCATAATTCCTGCCGTTTGCTCAGCAGCAGGATTCCCGCTTTGCTAATTTGTTTTTCATTGTGCCGGCCTCCGGCGAGCGGGACCACACCGGATTCCGCGCCGCCGCCGCCGCCCTGAAATATTCATCAGCGTCCCGCGGGGTTTGTCCCACTGAGACTGGAGCCACAAATGCGGCAAAAAAAATAAATAAAATACACTCCAAAGCGGTTTACCGCCACGGTAAACATTTCACCTTTCCAAATAAGTCGCAATTACGGCTGGCTCCAGGTTTTGCTAGCCCGCAGAAAAATATGTGTGTGTGTGTTTGTGAATATTTCATATATATATATATATATATATATATATATATATATATATATATATATATATATATATATATATATATATATATATATGGGTTGTAGTAGGGGTTGTAATTGTTGACTGCCTTGTTCCTTTACACACATGCTAATGATGCTATTTATGCTAATACGCACAAGTCGGAGTAGTAAAGTAAACACAATAAATAAGTGATCTAAATCCACCCTCAAAATATCTGCATTAAACGAAAAGCATACCGACGGTGAAGCGGTGACGGCATCGTGCTTTGGGGCTGTTTTTCTTCAGCTGACATCGGAGATTTAGACTACGTGGACGGATTTATGAATAGCAGTGAGTCCTAGCACAAAACATTCTGGCTCCTGCGATAAAGTAAAAAAGGAAAAATGAAGTTTGTTGGCCGCTTGAAACGCTGGCTACGACTAGCGTTTTTTAGCATTAGCATGTACGTCGCCCCTTAGCAAGGCAAGTTCCCGTCAGCCCCAAGTAGCCCCAATATTCGGACGCTCTGGACAGACACAATTTGTGTCCCCAAAGCCAGAGCATTTTTCACACCGGTAGTTGCGCTATGGCTAGCGCTAACGCATCCCGGCGCGAGCTTATAAGCGCGAGCGGTCAGGTCACAGCTCGGCTCCCGCTTCTTCTCGGTGGCGCTAATGAGCCCGGGCGCCCCTTTCCCTCCGAGAAGGTTTTTCAAACCTCGTTAACTGGGATTCAACCCGGGAACTTTTCCACTCGCACCAATGCGGGTAAGCGGTCATCTCCAATTAGCCCGCGGCGGCTTATTATTACGTCAATGATACCTTGAACGAACATTACCCGATTGAAACGACGTGCGTTGTTGCGGACAAAATCCCAGATGAAGAAACGCAATCAAGACGTCAGACGCCAGCTAGCGCTTTTAACCTTTAGCCTCTCCATTTGGTCTGCGGACACAAAAACACTCAACTACGTTTTATTCATCACAAAGCAGTTATTTCGGCCTCAAAGCGAAGCGGGAAGAAGGCAGAGGCCTTGCGGCGAGACAAGGACAAAGAATAAATGAGCGGAACAAGAAAGGAAGTCGCCGCTCGTCACCAACATTTGAAGGGAAATCATCTGCTAACGAGATTTTTTTTTTTTTTAATGATAAAGTGCTGATTATCTTTTCCACTTTGGTTCGCCGTTCCTCTGGGACACGCTTGGAAATGAAAGCTCAGCCGTTTTGCCGCGTTTGAAAATAGATCATCGACACTTGCGTTTGGGATTGATGCGGCGTGTCTTAGCAACGGCAGCGCTGGGACACCTGACTTGCACGTTTTACTCATGGATTCGGAATACGTGTTTTTTGTCTATAGTTTGAACTCGGACCGCCTTCAAACGGAGAGAAATGGGAAAATCCAAATACTTTATTGTTTTCAAAAATTGACGGTGCGTGTACTTAACGTTCGATTCGTGTCCCTGACTGCAAGATCCTCAACATCCATTTGTAATTTGAATGTCTCAGATGACGATGTTATCAACATTGAGATACAAAGGGAAGAAGAAGAAGAATAGGCAAATGGCAGACTGATTATTCCCTAAATGTCACGCTTCCCCGCATGAGTCACCGCGACGGCGCCTTGCCGATGGCGACTGATAACGGCGCCCACAAAGGCATCTGCATTCGAATGAGCCGCATTGTTGTTGTTTTCCTGAAACGCAACGACAAGCCGATCAGACAAGAAGGAGATGAAGGAATTTCAACGTTCCGACGTTTGATTTACGATGCTACCGGCGTGTTGGGCAATGCGATGTCTCGCTACTTTTCTTTGATTTGTGTTGCTGGATGTATCCTGGATACGGTGTAGTTCTCGAGACAAATCCGGGTCTCCGACGCTTTTTATGGGGTTCGGTCCTGTCTCGCAAACGAAATCGTTTGTCCCGATCTCGGACAGGGTGGACTCGAATGTTTTTTTTTTTACGAAAACCTAGACCGTTCTCAAAGCCGCTCTTTGAACATCTAGGTCTGAAGGCATTTTTACTAGGTCTTGTCTCAGACTCGGACAGGTTGGTCTTGGATTTATTTTTATCAAAACCGGTGAGGACCAGGCCAGATTGACCTTTTTCTTCGTAAAACATTGCTTGTCACGGCAGTTATATTTGAAGTAGTACCTGTCTAATTTGTAGTGGTCTTGTCTCAGTCTTGACCTCCAAAAGTCTTAGTCTTGTCTCAGTCTCGACCTCCAAAAGTCTAGGTCTTGTCTCTGTCTCGATCTCCAATAGTTTTGGTCTTGTTTTGGTCACGACTTTCAAAAGTCATGGTCTTGTTTCAGTATCAACCTCTGAAAGTCATATTCTTGTCTCGATCAATCCCTTCAAAAGTCTTTTCACTGTATCATCCTCCAAAAGTCTTGGTCCACAAGTCATGGTTTGGTCTCGGTATTGACATATGGTCTGGTCGCAGTCTCACACTTTAGTTTTGGTCTAGGTTGCTCACGACTTTCAAAAGTCATGGTCTGGTCTCTGTCCCTACCTTCAAAAGTCTTGGTCTTCTCTCTGTATCAACCTCCAAAGGACTTGACTTTGTGTCAGTCTCGAGCACCAAATGTCCCTGTCTCGATCGTCCCTAGCTTTGACAACGTCTTGCTCGATGTTGATGTGGTTTTCACTACCAGACTAGCCGTATCACAGCACAGTGGTTAGCAGGTGTACCTCCAGTTCTGAGGGTTCAAATTTGGGCTCAGTACTTCCTGTGTGGACTTTGTAGGTTCACATGGACGGATCCAGGGAAGAGAATACCTCAGATTCAACCAGAATGACAAATATTGATAGCGTGAAGTATTTGGTGGAGAAACTATTATGCTACTGCTCACGTTTGATTTTTTTCAAATCAAAAGTAAATACAAGATCCTCTGTGGCGAGATAAGATCTACCCCGAGGTTTCATGCGGGGGCGTCGTCCCTCTGCTGAACTCCGGCCACCGAGCTCGTTAAGTGTCACAAAATGGCCGTCCGTGCTGCAGAGGTATCGATTATTTCATGGCCCGGGGTGGCCTTTTTTGCCGCTCCGGACTTTGTTTTTCTTCACGTACAACCCATCACGCACATTTCAGGCCAACGTCTGCCGTCATATTCGCTCTGGATTTCATTAAAAATGTACACGGATGATTGACCCACTTCATAGAATCAAAATGTAGAATTTATTCCAAACAAGCATCTTAAAGGTCAGATCGATGCGGCTGTGTTCTGTTGGGAGGTGTCTTAAACGCATTTTCTTTGAACCTTTCTGGGAACAACATTTTTGTCTTTTTTGATATCTGATGAAGAAAAAACTACACGCATATGGAACCTTATTTAACTGATCCCAGATTTTAGGCAAATTTGGTTTTTTCAAACAATGACGTCAAAATCTCCGCGGCAGATTAAAATAGCACATTTGAGTTAGCCCGGCTTGTTTAAAAATGATCAGTAGGAACAGAAACCGCCAGTTGAGTCATTTACATTGATTTAATGGCTTTTGCCGATATGGGGATGAAATCTCACGATTTCTGCGGTCAGATCAAGGTGACCCGTGAATTCGAACATTGAAAATCATTCAAAGTCAAATGTTGACAGAAATTGTTTGAAGCGGATTTTTGTGGGCTCCAGCAAAATTTCGATACCCCCGTGGGAATGAGCCGGCGTCCTTGCGTCAAGGGTATTTGCCTAGTTTGGACAGTTTCGCTTGGCAAAAAAAAAAACGTGACTGGCGCCCTTCCCCCTCGCCGAGTCTTATTTACAGCCCCCGCCACAACAGATGGGCGCGGCGTAGGCCTTGGTTTAAGCATTCAAGGCCGCCTCGCTCTTTACGCGCCGACTGACATTTGGGGGACAGTCAAAGCGGGAAGAAGTCGATCACATCCAACCCCAAGTTATTTATGAGGCGGCGAGGAGGCGGCCTCCGACGCCAAATGCTATCACTTTGAAAATATTATTAAAGGGAAAACAAAGTTGCCCTTGCGCATTTTAAAGTGAAAAACGGAGAATAATCTTGACCTTATATCTGGGAATTACCTAGTCAATTTGGCCTGTAGTTGGAAATTAGCCTATTTTGTCATATTTAAACTCTTTTGATTGAAATTTGCATTAGTTGGAAAAAGAGACCTAATTTAATTAAAAAAAAAAAACGTTATTGCAGTTTTTGTACCCAGTCTTCCCGCAGTCAACGGTCCAAAACGTGCAGCAATCATTGATTACTTCAGAGCCTCCTAAAAGTGCTATCGTTTGGCCTGAAACAACATCAACTCTGCCATTTTTCTGTATCAGTGACAAGTCAAGTGCCAGAAAGTCAAGTGAAAATTAAACGTTTCAGAAGCTCGAGAAGAGGAACAAAACAGACATGTTGAATCTAAATAAACAAGTAAAAAGTGAACTTTTCTACCAAATTGGACTGTTGCGGTAGGAATTTCTTTCTCGGAGACCGCTTAGCTTTAGGCTGGACCGGACTAAACTAGCGTCAAACTGCTGAACTAATTTGAACTACGCTGTGGTAGTTCGAGAAGAGGAACAAAACAGACATGTTGAATCTAAATAAACAAGTAAAAAGTGAACTTTTCTACCAAATTGGACTGTTGCGGTAGGAATTTCTTTCTCGGAGACCGCTTAGCTTTAGGCTAGACCGGAATAAACCAGCGCCAAACTAATTTGAACGACGCTGTGGTCAGGGAAAGCATGAGCGAGGGATAACGTGCCGTCCGGCAGCGTGACAATTATAATGGAATGCGGCCCAGACACAATCTATATGTCCTGCGCTCAAAGAAAGAACATACGTGACGTTTTTGTCAAAACATGTCTTCTTCTTTGTCATGTCATTATTGCGCTGCTGCTGCTAATTAGGCTGTTTGTGTCATTCAAAAGCCATTAATTGAACACCAGATCTTATTATGGTGATTAAAGTGACAGGAAGTGGCGCGTTGCAATTAGGGGAGGAAAATAATCATCAGCCAAATGGAAATGAGGGGAAAGCAACATTGTCAGCAAGCAAACACAACAGACGCTAAAGATGCGTTTACTACATCGTCGTGCCGCTCATTGAGAAGAAAATGATTCCCGCTAATGACGGAAAAAATGATGACTCAACGTTTTGTTAAGAACCAATAATGATGAATAATGTGTAAATTGCATTTGGATCACACAGGCAATTCCGCAGACACAATAGTAATGATCTTTGTTTTTGTTGTATCGATCGGTGTTTCTCAAGTGGGACGACATGAAGGCAATTCGCGGCTTATGTGAATATTGAACGATTTCTGCAGGTAAAGCCAAACCTAGAAGTAAACCTACGATTTTGTCAGTTTTTTTTCTCTCAGTCTCAGAAAATGACCCATTTCGCCAGTGTTTGCCCTTTTTTTTTTTTCAGGAAAATTTTCAAAATCTGGAAAGTATTCTTCAAATTATACAGTAATAATATGCGGCTAAAACAACAACAAACAATGAAACGGATTTGAATTCTGTCATTTTGCGTCACACTTTTACTACAACATCCCCCTAGACACACACACACACACACGCACAAAGGAAAACTTTCTTTTTAGATGACAAGACAGGAACGGGTCATTTCTTTTCAAAGTAAGAACAAATTAATCGGAACATGAAGCAATTTACTGCTAAATTGTGTGATACAATGGCTCCTATGCCAAATTTTTTATTGTCATTTCTTTAATCGAAAAATGCTTTATAATGACTGAAAAAAAAAATCACCGAGAGTACATCATTGAAAAATGGTTGAGAACCACCAGATTACCAGAGTTTTTGTCACGTCGGCCTCGTCTTCCCGCTTGGGTTTTGTCCCACCTGATCTCGTCAGCTACTCGTGTATTGTTCCCGTATGCCCGTTTGTCTTGTCGGCGTACGTATATTTGCTCTTTTTCTGAAACGAGCGTCCAAGAGAGCATTTGTGAGTGTCAAGCATGTATCCTTTAGAGGTCGTGATCCTTTGGAGTAGCAGCGAACGGCATCTCGGGAACATAAAGAGTCCGGATAGAGATAGAAACCATATTAGGTTGTGTGTTTACTGGCCGATAAATGACGTAAATCCTGCGTGCCAGTCAACACCAGATAAGGGGTCATGTTTTAAAAATGAATACATAAAAAGCAGAGCGGCACCAAGCCCCGAGAATAAAGATAATTACTTTTGATAAGGCGCGACTGAGGAAAGGCTAAATTGATAAGGCGCAGCGGGGCGAGCGAGCATCGTTGACACCGACGGTTCCCTGGCTAAGTCGGTGACGTGAGTACTGTACTCCTTCCGAATGCGCATTAGCATACAGATAACGTCACGCGCTTTTTGTTTGTCGCACCATAAAAAACGAAAAACAAACTTGAATCGAGGAGCAGATGTTTCAGTTCACAGCGCTAGTACCTCGGAATCACAAGGACTACACTGTATGCAATATTCTTTTTGTGTTTTATCTTATACTAGCAGTCTGCACATTAGCAGCCAAATGTTAGCAGTCACGTGTCATGTGATAGCGAGATATGGTTATGAACGTGAATTAGCAATCATAGAAATAATCACGTTGGCAGTAATGATTGACGTTCATGTTTATAACGGTTACGTTTGCATACACCTGACAGCGAGCTCGTTACCAGTCAGTTGCTAGCGGCCGTGTTAGCTAGCAGTAAGTTGTGCGTGGAAAAAAAATATTTTTGCATTTGACAGTCAAACGTGTCAAGTCTCGCCAGTGTTCACATTAAAGTCACATACAGTTACATGTTAGCTTACGCATGCTAGCGGTTGTTTATTAGTATCTAGTTGTCACGTGAGAAGTCATGTTACCAGTCGCGGTCATGTGATAGCGAGTTGTGGTCATGTGATACCCTCGGAAATTAGCAATCACGGTTTCGATCACATATACGTGGTTACACGTTGGCAGTCACGATTCTTGAGGGAGCAGTCTTTTAGCGTTTGTCAGTCCCAAGCCAGACGTCTGGCTAATATTCAGTTATATATTAGCTTACGCATGCTAGCAGTCATTTATTAGTATCTTGTAATAAATCTTTAGCGGTCAACAGTCAAGTTAGAAATTTGTGTTCACATTAGCGGTCATGCAGTCGAACTTTACGCTCATAAATTAGCAATCACGGTTATGATCGCGTAAAAGTGGTCTCACGATTTGATTGTCACGTTAGCATACATTTATCACAGGGCACGTTAGCAGTCAGTTGTTAGCGATCACATGTTGGTCAGGTTATTTTTCATAATTCCATATCGTCAGGTACGTTTTACCTCCAGATGTGAAATTTCCCACTGGCGCCAGTGCACTACAGGTTGTCAGGTACATTTATATTTTGACGCATGTTCGTCTGAGTCACACACGTTATACGGTATAAGTCATCGGTGCATCTGACGTGCAATAATTGCAAAAGCTCTTCCAAATGTCCCCGGAAGGAAGTGGCGAGAATTCAAGGCGCTAACGTTGGCCGGCGCTTGGCGTCGTCAATCACGGCCGGCATTTGTAATCAAACGGCGGAATTATGAAAAATGGTGTCTGTCATCACAAGATGGCTGCCGAGTGTCAGAGTGAGGAGTCACTTCATCAGGAGTCCTCCTGCCACCCAAACGCTTGCTTCCGATGCTAATTTCGCCTCCTCGCCAATGAAGTGCGTGAAGAATTGACTTCCCGGCGTGAGTTTATCTGCAGTCCATGTCCATAAATCACTCACGGTTGATTTTTTTTTTTTTTTTTTTTTCCCCTTCAGACGCTTTGCTGAGGCAAGCGCATTTAGCCAAGAGGCCTTTTGATCAAATTACCCATAATCTCATACCGAGATGATTTGACGAACCTCGGGGGCAAAGCCCGGCAATTAAGCTTAGGGCAAATATCTACATTGATCGGCACAACATCGCGTACAGCAACACGCGATGGACATGACGACCTCCAAGAAGGACGCGTGGATCATGTTTGCTAACGATAAGCTGTAATTTTTACATGATCTAATAATTAGCTGTTGGTGACGTTTTCGCTAGTGAACAAACGTTCACAGTAACTTGTTAACAATCACATTAGCAGCTTGATGCTAACGTTAACATATCGGGTAAAAATCTCATGTTTGCGATCTTTCGGTAGCGGTCACGCGAAGGTCTTATAATCTCGTCCGCGCTACCACGCGCGGAGTCCCGCTGCGTTCCAGACTTCATTTCTTCCCACTTATCATGCCCTCGTCCAATTAGCATCAAAGCTAAAGCCTTCCCATGCCACAAGTCAGAAGACACACTCTTCCGCAAACATTTATGCCGTGCGGAAACCTGCGGCAAAGCTTGCGTTTCTTTGTACATTCGCGGACCGCCACCGAAGTCATAGAAAGCGTGAAGAAAGGGATTCGGGGAAAAAAGGGAGAGCTGGTCATTCAAGTGGGAATCCGAGCGCTTGTCGGCGGGCGCTTGCGACTGCTCTACATTCCCTTTCCGTCTTTCTTCCCCCTCGAAAAGCTCTAAAGCACTCTCGGCCGGAATTAGAGACGCTTTCGCTCTCGCAGGGAGCTTCAAAGCCAGCGCAGGGGGGGTTATCGCTGCTAGAAATCGTGGAAATAAACTCACAGGCGGCCAAGGTTTCCAATGCATGAAGTTTATTGAGGCCTCTTTGATCCGTATGCGCTTTCGCTTTTAACTCGCTCTGATTTCGGCCTTGTCTACACATAACCAGGGAGATTTAAACCAGGGTAATTTTCCCCTCTCTGTGTATAAAAACAAATTCCGTCTATATAGGGTTGTTTATGGAAAAAAAACTGCTGCCCCACGAATCCGCATCGTGCGGTTTCTTGCATTTACATGCCAAGTCATTAAGTGCCAGAATTTTCAACAAATTCTGTCCAATCAGAAAGAAATTCAGTCTCTTAAAGTCACAAGCGTCGGCGTCTTTGGCGGGAAATAGAGTGATGAAGTAGAACTCCAGTTTATGATTGTCAGTTTCAGGCAACCTAGAACCTTTAATAATCAATAATAATAATGAATAAATAAGAAAGCAGAAGGAAGACAACAAACTTTTCTTGTGAGGAGAGCAGAGAGGAACCTGCACTTTCTCAGGTCTCTTTCCGATCCGGTTATAGTTTCTGTCCACCTCGCTGTTATTCGTTAGGGTTGACCCCATTAACAAAACCACCTATTCTTTCCCAGGAACATGGCAACAGACCCCATATTGTTCGATCCTGTGATTAGGTCATCGTGCCTGTGATTAGGTCGTCGCGCCTGTGATTAGGTCCTTAGGTAATTATGCCTGTGATTCATTACAGCTGCAGGAGGCATGACAATTCCAACTGAAAATATCCATATCTACAATTATTCTAACTGTTACATGCAAATGTGGATCAGGAGAAATTGGAAAACTTTTGTTTTGGATAGAATGGATTTACATTCATTTGTTGGTCCCCGGAGCGGCATAGTGGCAGAGTGATTAGCAGGTTCGCCTCCATGTGTGGAGTGGAGTTTGCATGCTCTCCCCGTGCCCATGTGGGATTCTCTCAGCTTCCTAAAATGCAGCTAAGATAATGAAGAGATGGATATTGTTTCCTGTAGGGAGATTCATTTTGTGTCAACAAGATCTGATGACAAGACCCAGCGTGCCTCCGTTAGCATCCATGCGCAGAGAGCATCCAATTGTTAAACCCGATAAAAGAACAACGCTAAAAATAATCCTCAGTGGGCCTTACCCAGCAGTCAAATAGAAAAAGTTTACCGACTGGTGGTTGTATCGGCGCCCGTAAGCGTCGTAAGCGTTTGTTGTTGAAACGGCGGCGCGTTAAGCGCGCGATTGCATTTCAATCGGGACGCCATGTCACTCACATTTACATTTCTCGTCACTTTGTGTTTTTTTCAAAGAGGCGCGAAACGCTCGCCCGCTTTGAACTTTGACAGCTGAAGCGCCACAGCAACGGGAGGAAACTTATGACTATGGATGAGACACGAAACAATAAGTGTGACAGCGTTGGCCCCCTTTTCAAAAGGACCCGTGGACTGCTTTCTCTTGCCTCTGCTCTCGGAAACTCTTTGGTAACACTTCGTGAATTCACCATTTTGAAGGTCTCTCTCCTCTAAAATAGCCAGTTTTAAGTGCGTTTACCCCTTATATGGTATTTTGTCCAATCCTTTGATCTTCACATTACAGGCCTTTCCCATAAAAACATTGAAAGAAGACACTAGGGAGCTGAAATTTCACCCAGGTGGTGACATAGTTATCACACTACCATTGGGTAAAGCACTGCCCGTATGATGCGGAAGAAAATGACCCAAAAATGGTCAAAATCCTGCAAAAGGTAAACCCTTAACCATCTGAATGAAATTTCAGCTCCCTAGTTTCTTCTTTCAAAGCTTTCCCTTTGATGTTTGATTTAGCAATATGAAATTTGATAGACCCAGAAAAAAAGTCACCTAGGACACCTAGGAAATCAGCCGTTTTTTGCCCGTTTTTAACAGTCCTACAATTTCTTTTTGAAATATCAACCCCGGAAGCCACTTTCATCTAGCAACATGAAATTTAGTAGACTCGTCCACCATGAGGAGACCCAAGAAAATGGCTCAAGAATCCATGCCCGAAAAGACAGAGGATATCAGTCATTTTGGTTTGAGGCGGATATTTTTGGGATATTTCCGCCAAACAAACTCGTCCTTGCCACGGTTTGTCCAATTGCCCCTGAATTTGAAATGCAAAAAAATTAATAAATAATCATAGAGGCGGCCCTAATGACCGGGCACGAAACTATTAATATATCAATAAAAGTTTCAAAGACATTCAAACGCAACGGTAAAACAAGGTCACGCCAAATGCCCGCTGGCTTTTTCGTAATATCGCACGTAGAGCGATCTGAGCATTTTGCGGCGGAGAAAATAATATCAGATTTCCATGCGCTCGCATGGAAATAATAACATCTCCATGATTGACGTAGCGGTCACCGGCACGTACATGAAGAAGTCATACATTTTACATGCGCGGGCTTCTGCCGGGGAAAAAAGGCAGGTATGAAAAGTCAAACATGCGCACGCATGTGTTTGATGCATTATGAAGAGAGCGCGCTTTTCATCAGAGAAAGCCAAGCCGGAGCCTTAGCGTGCCGGCGGCCTCGCCGGGCCGGCCGTTAAGGAGCGCGTGAGGACTGGAGACGAATATCAAGACGCCGCTAATCTGCACCCCGTCTCCCTTCATCACACTCGGGCGGATTACGCTCACGTGACGACACTTCCAGCGTGTTTGCCGTATTTCACGCGTAAACACTTCACTCGCGATTAGCAATTACTCCAGTGCAAACAACAACTTGAATGACTTCCGCACACGCGTTTGTGCGCAGGTTGCGGGATGAGTCGCCTTCGTGTTCCTTTGGATTCCGCGCTGTGTATGGCCAAAACATTGGGAAACGCTAGAAGAAGTTTTATGTCATGCAAATCAATAATAAGATGAAGTTGTCACGCTAAGATTCGGACTTGTTTTCTTGGCTAATAATACAAAATTGTTTAATTCTATACAGTAAACTTTCAAGTAAACGACTAAAATTGCCTTAATACTTAAGTAACTAAGGTAATTGGTTATTTTAGGTACTTTATGTCCTGAAGTAATTCAGTACTTTTTACAATGTATGTAAGTACTTTATGACCTTGAGGAATCACATTAGTACCTGATTATCTTGCATATTTATTTGCTTCAGTACTTGATTACCGAAAGTAGATTATTTTATTCCTTGATTACCCAAAGTAATAAATTGCTTTAGTTACTCTACTGATTTCTTTAGCCCTTAACTACATAATTGATTATTATAGTAGATGATACTTTATTTCTGTACTCTAATAATCAATTATTTTAGGCAATCCAATATTAAAGTACCGGTAGTCAATTATGTACCTAAGGACTAAAGCAATGACTTTTTTTTTTTTTAATGAAAATAACTGATTAAATAGGTATACTTACCTAGCCCTTTAAAAAAAAAAAAAAACATATAAATATTGATCGCGAGATGTTGTTTTGTTATTTTTTCTGCAGACACTCATTGTCTTTAGTCTCGTAAAAGAGGCGACGTTACAGAATGTAGCTTGTGGAGAGGAATAAAGTTTGAGAAGCATCTGATGCACAATCAATATTTACATATTTATTTGTGCATTTATGACTCTATAAGAGTATCCGCTCATGATATCGCCTGGCGCCGCTGTTTTCACCGAGTACAGTACGGATTTACTTTTTCTTCTCCGTTTCACTCGTTTTTTTCTCGCACTCGACTCATCCGTGTAATTGAAATTTGCACAGTTAATTAATTAGCGCATAATTCTGTGTTTACACGGCACCTCGGCGCCGGCCTTTCCACGCCGCCAACAAACGGCCCTCTCACGCCGTGACCAATTAAAGCCGGCAGCCATTGTGACGCTTATGTCACGGCGGCGTGGTAAGCACATCTCGCGGGTTAATTACCTTGACCCTTCTGTTGTTGTTGTTTTTTTTAATGAGTTCATCTCAGTCCGGCTACTGTTGTCGTTTTTGTCGCGCGGCTCGCACGCTGTCGCCATACGCTCGTTTTCTTACATCACGGGCGGAAAAAGCCTCTTGATTCTTTTTCACTTTGCTTTTTTTTGTGTCTATTGGGAGGTGATTACAGTGCACAACAAACTATGCCGCGTTTTGTTTTTAAGCAATTACCAGGTCCAGGGAAGACATACATCTAATGTAGCTAGCTAATGTGATCAGCGAAACGAGCTAATGTAGCTTGCTAACGTCACATTACAGTGCAGCTAGCCTCCAGCTAATTCGTAGTTCATTTTGGCAACCCGTAAATCTCCTGGAAGATAAGATATACATCTGATGTAGCTAGCTAATTTATTCAGGGCAGCTAGCTAATGTGTCTTGCTAATCTCACACTATAGCGCAGCTAGCATCCTGCTATGATGCAGTTTATTTAGGCAACTAGCAAGTCTCCTGGAAGACATACATCTAATGTAACTGCAAACGCGATCAATGCAACTAGCTAGCCGACGTGGCTTGCTAATCTCACACTATAGCGCAGCGAGCCTCCCGCTATGTTGCAGTTTATTTAGGCAACTAGCAAGTCTCCTGGAAGACGTACATCTAAAGTAGCTAGCTAATGATCAACGCAACTAATTAATCTGGTTGGCTAATTTCACATTATAGCGCAGCTGGCCTCCTGCTATGTCACTAGCTAATGCGCCGCGCTATTGTCACATTATAGTGCAACTAGCTAACAGAATCAATTGATTGGAATAGCTCATGTGCCTAAACCTGCCATTGCAGTATAATGTTCATTATTTATTTAATGAGGATTAAATAACAGCACACTAGCATGATTGACAAGCTAAGGTTACATAACTAATAGGGCTGCCATAATCAAATATGTGGTAATTATGATTCTATCAATTGTTCGGTCGAACTAACCAGCCAAGCAAGCTAATTTATTAGTAGAGGTTGATGACAACAAACCATGCATGAGCAAATGAAAACATTATTTCGCATCCAAAGAAATGTTAAAAAGGTTTCAATGTCAGTCGGTGTGGGCCAACCTGTCAATCGCACCTTTCAAAAAGATGCCGAGTCATCACGCGGCATCTAGCATATTAAAAAGGTTATATTACAGAGGTCATACCAGCTGAAAATCAACACGGGTGAGAAGCTGAACATTTTCCCGCTGCCATAAAAGCGTCCATCATGTGCCACGGCACGGGAAAAACAATCAATTAGCGCAAATTGAAATGTATTAGCGGGAACGCTAGGCGTGCGAGTGCTTTTATGCTTTTATCGTACACAATAAACATTAAATGTATTTTTAGCACACATCAAAGCCCTAGTTATTAGCATTGGTGTAAGCATTAGCATGCAGCGTCTGGATTTGATTTTAAAACAATCGAATCCGTCCTCAGTTTGTGGTTTATCGAGCTGAATTTTGTCTTCAAATGTGGCTCAAAATCCCATTGAAAATTCCAACATGATTAATTCCTTTTCATCATTTTATGTTTTTTTTTTTTTTATGTAGTCGAGTAAATTAGCAACAATTGTTGATTGAGCGGGAAAGTGCGTAGCACTCTCCTCCACTCAGTCATTTTCGGCACTTCACTTAAATGTACTTTAGCCTCCATTTATATGACATTATATGACCGCATGTGTGGGTGTGCGCCCGGGGCTTGTTAATATGCGCTAATTGTGCTCCCCACACTCCACTATTAAAATGTGACACAACATTTGTCTCGATGAATGTTGATGTTTCAAACACCCACACAAAACATCACGGCTACATTTGATTTTTTTTTTTTTTTTTTTTTTTTTTTAACAAGGCCTAAGCCTTTCCCGGAAAGTTGAGAAAATTACTATTGAAACAAACAGCAGCAACAATTATGAACCTTTCATTCCATTTATTTGGGTTACCTAAACCAAAAAAAAAAATGCGGGAATGCTAGTATCTGAGTATTTTATTCTTTTTTTGTCCTTTATGAAAGTATGATGTTTGTTTAAACAGAGAAATGTGAGAAAATATCGGAGAAAAACTGTGTGCTATTAGCCGTTACAGTCTTAAAAAACACAATAAATTGAAAAATGCTAATAAATGAAAACAGTAACTAAAACATACTGGTTAATAAATGGAAAAATACACGTGAAAAAAATGTTATTAAACAAAGTACAAATGGTAAAAACATTGGAAAACCCAATAAACAACAAACAATAACAAAAGAAGATCAATAATACTCGAAACATTAAAGCCAAAACAGACGTCAATTAAAAAAAAGTGTCAAGTTAAACAAACCACAAGGAATGAATGTGAACTGTAATAACAAAAAGTTATATATGATTAACGACAAAACTACAAAAAAACAAATGAAAAATCTACAAATGAAAAAACACGTAAACCAAATATAAAAAATGATGAATTAATATTATGTATCCGGCTCGCAAAACTACACACTAAAAGTTACACATTAAACAAACAAAAAAAAAGTTTTCACTGATTGAACTTACCGCAAGTATATTAGCAACTGAAACAAGGGGAATGCTGCTGACCCATATCGTATTTTTGCGGCGATATCGGCGCAAAATCGGATGGGTTCACCCCTAGTGAATACATCAAATCAGGCGGCGCTTTCCGCTTGTTGTCGCTCGATCATGTGATCCTTGGTGGGATTCTTGAAAAGTTCTCCGCCGGCGAGTCATGCTGTGAGCATTCGTCGCTTTCACGTGGATTCTTAGTTCATGTTTAACGTTGGGCCGTAACTTGGTCTTATTTTCCGCTGGCATTCTCCCATATTGATTTCTCAAGCGTTGTATGGAGCAATCAATGCGCCAAATAATATCCCCAAACCCTTCACTCTTTCATTCCTCGGCAACAAGCGCAAAGCCCGCCACCGCCCGGGGCAATTTTCATTAACGACGGCCCGAAGCCAAATAGATCTCGGCCTATTCAAATGACTTTCCCAGCGCGACTGTTGTCCTTGAATGCTAATGGCGATTTCCCCCGGCGCGCGGGAGCCACGGAGGGTGAAATAGCTAAGTCCCCCCTCCCCTCGGAGGATCTCCTCCGGGCGCAATATGTCTCGGCCCTGTCGGCAACTGACCTTTTTGTGTATCCCTGCCTGATTTCCCAGTTTGCGGCGGAACTCCGCCGGAAAAGGCCAAACGTCCCCACGCTAAGCAGGCGGCGCCGATGGCGCCGAACACCGGGGGGGGAAGCGTTCCACTTTGCCGTACGGTCATCCCTTGCTATTCATTGGGGTCGGGAAACAATAAACGCCCCGAATAGCTAACATTTGTGAATAATAGATGATCCCTGTCATGTGACGAGCAGAATTAGGACCCGGGAGAAGACGGAGCAAGCCGGGGGGAGTCGAAGTCGTTCTATACGAAATCAAAGGAAAATACAAAGCGAGGACATTAGACCTGAAAGGGAACTAGGAAGGCAGCTTGACATGGCAGCGTCACTGATATTTGACATTCGTAGTCGTATCTTCAGGCCTATTTTATTCAGCAACTCTAGAAGATAGATCGTATGACGTCATTTGTCTTATTTCTGGCTAATCTGACGGAAATCCGCGCCACAAGTCACAACGTGCAACTTTAAAAACGCAAAATTCACGATAACACAATTTGGCAAGAAGCTGCATCGTGTTCCCATTCATTTGCTCTTAATCTGAAAAGTTCAAATTCCATGCAAGTGTCTTCACACACCTCCAAGAATACTCATGCCGTATTTGAAAAAAGGTACCAAATAAAAATCCCCCAACCCCTCCTCCCTCAAAAGGAAATCAAATCTTGATCATTTCCTTCCAATGTAAACGAGAAGTGCAACACAAAGCGTTTTGTCCGTGGCGCGCGGTTGCAAAACTTGACGATCGTCCATAAAAGCCTAACCTCCAATAACTTGGTCCACCGTGCGTCAATGACCTCAAAACACAAGCGCACGTCATAAAACGCATCAAAACATTCATCAGGCAAATTCCGTAGGATCGAAAACATTTACAGTTAAAACGATAAATTTAGCAATGTCCTGCCGATCGTTAAGCGCGGACTGTAAAATACTTGTAGCGCTTTGGAGAGCGGTGGAAGGTCAAAGCGCTGCACAAACACGCGTTAACCTCCGACTTTTATTGGGACTCCATAACTACGAGCGCTTTATTAGGCCACGTTAATCTTCTCCTCGGCCCCGTTGGCTTCAGAGG
Source organism: Hippichthys cyanospilos (assembly GCF_059441005.1). Taxonomy (NCBI): domain Eukaryota; kingdom Metazoa; phylum Chordata; class Actinopteri; order Syngnathiformes; family Syngnathidae; genus Hippichthys; species Hippichthys cyanospilos. The sequence continues at coordinate 14,574,229 of NC_142387.1, forward strand.
TCAAAAATGGCCGCCCTCATCCATCACGGTGCGCAAATGATGTCAACGCCAACTCGCCGCTCGATCTAGAAGTCAATCACCGGGCGGCCCGGGCTCAAGTTGACCCCCTTGAGAGGAATGTCATTGATTATTCTGGCTTGTTTTAATCATCCAAAGTAGGAACTTGAGTCATTTTTTTCCAGAGTCTCAAGGAACCTGGACCGTCACATCCCAAGGCGTTGTCACAGTTAAAGGTTAAGATTCAGGTTATGAGAAAAGTTTAACAGCTTCGGTCAACCCGGAGCATTTAAACAACACACAAGGAAGGAAGACAAGAGACTTTAGATTCTTTTTGCTCGTGAAGAGAACTGACAGACGTTTTCACAGTCTCATACGGCTTTTTTTTCAAGTAGCTAGTGGTTACACAAACGTCGCTGCGGACTTGACTTGGATTTGATGAAGGTCGACTTGACCACAGCTCAGTTTTTGTTAGTTTTTGGAAAAAGACCATGTAGAAAAAGCCAACAGAATAGAATGTTGTTATTGTGATCGTATCGCCGGTATGCGATGAAAGCTCCCAAGGTAGCAGAACAATCCAGCCTTATGGTTCAATTTTTCAACCGTCCTCGTTTTAATACAGTCCTCCTCCATCTTCACCAGCAGCCGTTCTGGTACCGAGCACATCGATACAAAAGGAGCGTTCCCGCGAGAAAGACTGCTTTCGCCTCATGTCATCTTCCGCCGCAAAACACGTCCGCCTTCGCTCGGCCAGGCCGGCTTTTCCGGAAACCCGTTTTATGGGTGATGCGAGGAGTTTCCCGATCGCCGGAGAGTCTCTTCCCCTTCGAGATTGAGCTCACTGGCGGGTGAAACGGCGCGCTCCCTTTGACTTTGCCTGACATTCAATTGCACACTTTGTTTCCCCTCCTTCTCATTTTCCTAAAGCTGTCGTCCCGCTCCCATCTGGCTGGCTTTCATCATTCGTTTAGTCGAGCCTGCCAGTGTGCGTCACCCATCGGGAGACCCGCGGCCAAGCGGGAAGATGTGATAGGAATGATCGGTCGCCGCCGTTCCGCACATCTGTCAGCCTTTAATTCTCTGCCGACGCGTCCGCGGGGCCAACGCGGGGAAAGTTGCGCGGAGGCGTGCGAATCCCAAGTTGAGATAAAAAAAATAAAAATAAAAAAGTCAAATCAAATGGCTCCCAATAGCGGGCTCCGCTCGCACGGGGCGATACGGGCTAATGTCCTGTGGCCCTGCGGGACGTCAACTTATCTGCCCAAAGTCTTTTCCGGCTTGCCGGAGTTGTAAACCCTCCACCTCATTGAGGCCAAGACAGTATGGACGGCGAGATAAGACGCCTTTTTAAGGGCTGCGCCGTTTATTCGCAGCATAAACAGCCAGCAAGGCGGAGAGGGCGGCGCGGAATGTCACTGCCTTCGCCAGCTTTGTTTTATCACGTCTGGCGTATAAAACGCAGGTGTTCCAGCTGATTCCGGGTCCCGGAATTAAAAGACGCACAAGGGGACATTCCGCCTTTTGGTTACGTCCTTGACGGGCTTCCTTTCTCCATCACGGGGAAGCATTTCGATTTGCCGTCTTTGACGAGTTGTTTTTAGGTGTGGTGGATTTAAATTCTTGGGGGTTTTTTGGAAAAAGTTTGGTACGGGGTGCAGATTTTTAGTCTAGTCCACATTCGTGGAGTCTGAGTTGTCTGATTCCTAGTCTGGTCGGAGTAAAAAAAAAATCTCGAGTCCATGTCGAGTTTGTCATAAAAGCCTGAGTCCAAGTCAGGTCAGAGTCCTGGTCAAGTCAGAGTCATAATGGTTTGATTCCTAGGCAAGCCAGAATCATAAAGGTCCTGGTCAAGTCAGTCATGAAGTCCCAAGTCAAGGTGGTGTCATAAAGACCCCAGTCCATGTCAAGTTAGAGTCATAAAGGCCCAAGTCCAAGTCAAGTCAATCATAAAATCCCGAGTCCAATTCGAGTCCTAAGGGTCCAAGTCCGAGTCCGAAAGGGCAAAGTTCAAATCGAGTTGGATCAAGTGCTAACTTTAAGACAGAAAAATACTTGTGACCAGTGCCAGTTTTCGACGGTTGGGAAAACCAAATTTTGTAACCTGGCTATTGGTTGAACATCCCATCTATGTTACGCAAGTCCCGGTCTTGGTGGAGTTTCATAATCCATCCGCCAGCCGAAGTGAAAAGAAATCCATTCGCCGGTGGTGAAAATGACATCGCAAGGTGATCCGAGCGGCTCCTGTCGGACATTTATTGGCGTATAACCGGGAGATGACTCTTTGTATTATTAATATTTGAGTCATTATCTCAATGAATTATTCATAAGCGTGACTGAGCCAAAGTCTGAAGGCTCTTCATCATTTCAATAAAGCGCCCGGATCGCCTCGCAATATGGCCGACGGGAACGACAGTAAACACTCTGCTGTGATGGGCGCGGCTGAGTGAGTGAGTGAGTGAGTGCAAATGAGTGGCTGAGTGTGTTTTTAAAAACATTTAGCGTAGTGCAGCGAGAGTTGGGTTTCAAGTCAGGCTAAAGGAAGCAAACGTGGGCTCAGGCACAGTTGTGGAACTCCGGTCCTCGAGGGCCGGTATCCTGCATGTTTTCCAACCTTCACTCTCAAACCGATTCGAATGATTAGGATCGTCTTCAAGTTCCTCGTTCATATACCCTTGTGCGGTATTTTATAGTCCTATGACGCTAGGGAGCTGAAATTTCACCCAGATGGTGACGCGTCAAAGTTCAAAACGGCACGGCCATTTAGCGGCGCTCTTGTTTGCCCGTGTCCCCGCGTCCGAGACGCATCATATTCGACTTTGAAATCAACGTCGCGTTCATCGGACGCAATGTTTATCGACATCGAAATATTAATCGTCGGCCATTTACTCTTTCATCCAGCAAAACCCGATACTGTCAAAATCACATCGCTTAGACATTTTAAGCTTCTTTTTACTTGAGTATCGAACGTCAACATGTTGTCATGACGACGCGGAAGAAAGAAAAGCTTTGGCCGCGCAATGCAACGCCAGAGTCACAATGCGTGTTGTTCGCATCCCGGCATGTAAAGCTGTTTGTTAGACGTCCCTTAGCGCGGTCCCCTTTCATGATGGAAAATAATGGAAATATTATCAGGCTGCGTTATGAAGTCATTTGTCGCAGACGGCGCCACTGCGGTGGCCGTAAATCAGCGCTCGTCAGTCATTAAGCCGACACGGCGCGACACATAAAGGCGTCCCCCCACACCCTCGCCTGTGTGAAGGATGCCCCCCGTCGACGTGATCTTGAACCGTGCTGGCAGCCCTCTTTCTTCCATTTTTTCGTGCGTGTCTGTAGGGACATATTACCTAAATACGTCCAATATCATGGGGACGTTTTCAGTTGGGAGGACGTAGCCTGTGTCCTCGTTACCCAAACGATGCAGAAGTTATTTTAAGGGTGTGGAAAGCTAAAGTCCCAAGTTTTACCGCAGGTCCACGTAAATACTGTGAATTTTGTGTATTTGTGCGCGTGAGCTGGGACACGGTATTGCATGGCCTGTGAATTATCCACGCAGCTTTTGATTGGCTGACAGTCAACCGTCCTTACAAATTGCACACATGACCCCCAAATTACGGGTTTTGTCTAAAATGCAGTGGAGTGTGTGTTTTGCGTGCGTGTGTGTCAGTGTATAGCGGAAACGTTTGGCATTGTCGCGTTTCAAATGTCACCTCCTTTATTTTGTGCCGAGCAGCAAATAGCGGCGACCTTCCGCCCAACGTGGGGAGCGAACGGCGCCGCGCATTCCTCATTTTGCGGAGGTGTAGCAAAATGTCAACGGCGACATCATAGCCATCGGCTTCCTGTGAACAAAAACGGACGGGAGTCATCCACCGTCGTGTCCTTCCCGCTTCGATGCGAGACTCAGGGATGGTTAGCTACGTCGCAATGTGGTGAACCTCGATTTATCTTGGGGAGTACGTGGCGGATCAGTCTGTGAAATGTCAAAATGGCAAAGGTTCAATGCAAAACTGACACATTATACATCAAATAAATGGGTTTATAAAAAGAAATGTTCAACCAAACTGTTTTCATCCAACAAATCTCTGATAACGCTAAGAGCAGCAACAAATAGATTACTAGTAACTTAGCTAGCCTGTCGCTAAAATCACGTGAAAGGCCTTAGCTAATAAATCAACAAGTTAGTTAGCTTGTCATTTTTTTTACCTTTTAAGTCCTCGTGGTGTTTTTGTTAGCCATTTAGTTGTGTGGCTTGATTGTTTAATATTTAACCAGTTAATTAGCGAATAGAGTACTGCGCTAGTTAGTTATTTTTTATGATCTTTTAATTATGTAGCGCTCTAATAGTATGCTATATAATTAATTGTTTTAAATTGTATGTTTGGAGTACTAGTTATTTTGTTGGTTTGCATAATAGATAGTTAGCAAGTTATCTAATCAGGTATTTGTGTGTTACTTAGCGTCTAAGCTTATTTAACTAAGTTTTTAGGCAATCTGCAATTTTTTTTAAAGGTATCTGTGCGTTAATTAGCATCTAACCCAGTTAGCATAGGGGCAAACAAGTTAAGAAATTTGAAATTATCATTTCAATTGTTATTTTTTGGCATTTTCGTTGGTCTGCTAGCATGCTCGACAGTTGACTAGGTAGCTAATCAACATTTTTACTTAGCATCTAAGCTAGTTAGTTAGCTACTTATTGATTCAATTTGTTGGTTAAATTATTGTATCAACTATTTCCATGAGACCAAAAACTAAGACAAAATGTCTGACTCTAGCGCTCCTTCAGAAATCCCTAATGTCCGTAGCATGGCTAGAAATTAAATTTGGAGCTAACCAAACAATTACTCTATCATGCATTTCCAAATAAGGCGGCTATTTCCACCAGCACTATTTTTTTTCAGACAAATAATTGAGTTTGTCGGACTAATACGATAGCTAACGTCTGTGTGCTAGTTGTGCCGCTAACCTCGCAGCGCTATGCAAATGACCATCTTAGCCTGTAATTGTTTAAGCAAGATTGATGTCTAAATTCATGCGGCGGTGGCACGAAACGCTCCCAAATGGAGTCGCTCGCCCGTGTCCGAACCTATCGTCCTTTTTTTTTTTTTTTTTAAACTCCCCCCTCCCTCGCGAGCTCCCTTTCTTCCCTCGCAAAGCTTAAATGTGGCATCTGGACAGTTTGGCAGATATCAGCGAGCAGTGTTGAACGCTGACTTTAATGAAGATGCATCACGCCTGTTGCAGATTTATCTCCCCTCGTATGGCCGAGCAGATGCTCGCCGAGTGAACCCTACAATTTTTTTTTTCTTTCTACCCCTTCTCCCATCAAAGCAAACGAACGCAAAACCCAGCAGCGGGTCTGTTAGCGGCCCTGCAAAGCATGCTGGGAGCTTGGCGTAAGACACGGAATTATCAGTTAGCATTCAAGAGGATGATCGATACAAAGCGAAAGTACTTCGGTTAGGGATAAACTTAGGACTTTATGGATCTAGAAATGTTTAAATGTTAAAATGGTCAGTGCGGTAATTGGTTGGTTAATTGGCTAGCTGGTTCGTTTTGCTCGTCGGTACGCTCGTCTAACTTTTATAATCACGCTCCTTTATTTAGTTCAGCTTTTTGTTCATTCGCACCGTTGTTTGTTCTTTTGTTAGTCCATTTTATTTTAAATCTTTGAAGTGCAGTTGATTAGCTAGCTAATCAAATTAGCCATGTAGCTACTTAGTCCAGTTAGCTGGAGCGTTATTTAGCAAGTCAACTTAGGTAGCTTGTTAGCTAGTTTCAAATGAGTTAGCGAGCTAGTCAAATTGCTTTAATATTTTTAAGATGAGTGAGTGTTGGGCCATTCATTCCATCATTCATTCTTTAATCTAATTTTTTTTGGTTGAGTTAGTCCGCTAGTTAGTCAGATTTCTTTAATATTTATATACCGAATGAATATCATCAATCATTCATTTTTTAATTAGTCTAATATTTTGCATCCTTTTGAAGTTGGGTTAAATGGTTGGGTAGTTAGCTAGCAAGTTAAATAGTTGAATCAGTTAGTTAGCTGGTAGCTAGCTGAAGGGGCGAGTGAGGTTTTTGGGGCTGTTCGTTGAATTTTTTTTTTTTTTAATTATATGTTTTAAAATCTTTTTTTTTCTTGTATTCAAATCCTCCAAATTTGGGCTGGTTTAGGGTTTCACTTACAGCGCACTGTGATTTCTAGTTGCTAAACAAAATTCATGCAGTCATTACAAGGTGTCGTGTATAGAATTTTCATGAAAAAAGTGGCGTGAATACTTTTCGTCGCATCAAACGATCCCGTTTATTTTCATGCGGCGGTTGGATAGCGCTTGATTTTGACCTTGCGTGAAACATTAGCGTGTAGCTACATCCGCACGCGCTTGTTTTTGTACTCCCCAGGTGACCAAGGTGGATCTTATTTCCAGCGGAAGAGCCGAGCTAGGTTTTTATCGCAATAACGTGCCTGGAGCTCATCTCATTTCCTAGAGGGCCTCCCGCTCCCGATTGGTATCCGGCACTTGATTTACGCTAACGCTAATGTCGAACCGAGTCCTCCGGCCGTCCACGTATGATCTGCTTTGTGCCAATTTGTGTTTAGCGCTCTCTTTGACCTCCTCCGTCTTATCTGCCGGGCGCAGGCGTGAAGGACGGCGCCAAGCCAACGCAAAACGTTTATTGACTTGTAAATATTCCAAATGGAATGGCCGCGTCCTAGCGCGCCGTTTCCAATTACGGCGGGGTAATAAGACGCCTTTGTCGGGTCAACTCCGTCACGTCTGGCCGCCTGATTGCTTGGGCGCCGAGGATTCGAGATGGCGCGCGTTCCCCCGGGTGGCGCTCGGGAGTTGCGCTCGGCCGAGTCCCATCGCTTTGTTACGTCTTTATTATGCTGGTCTTCGTTTGCGGCCGTGAAAAGCTTTTGTGCCTCTTCGACCGATGAGTGCGTGAACGCGTGAATGCCGGCTTTCCTGACTGCCGACAAAGTCTAGATGGGGGGGCTGTACGTATATATATATATATATATATATATATATATATATATATATATATATATATATATATATATTTATTATGTATGTAGACCAAAGAACAAGAAAGAAAATCAATCTTCCAGACTGATTATTTTATTTGTTCCACCGAGCGCACGGCACGCTCTTATTTTTATTCTTGAACTTTTTAACAGCTTTTTTCGAACTAATGCGTCAACAGAGCCGTACAGCAAAAACAACAGATGGCCGCCATCTCGTCTTAATATACAAAAGCAACGCAGGCGAGCCATTTTCCTCTCCAAGTGAAATTAAGGCGCCGGGTACCTAGCAACCGTCGCGGCGGGAGGCGGACGTTTATTTGTCGGTGTTTTTTTGTTTTTTTCATTTAGTTTTCAATTAATGTGAACGTATAGGAGCGCTCGCTGAGTGCATTATGAATCATTTTTAAAATTAGCACCGTTGTTGCTATGATCAATTATGCCGCAAGGAAAACAACACTCCCTTGTATAAGACAAATAGAATCGCTAATGAAAATGCAAATAGAATAACGAAACAAAAGGAATTACGAATAATATTAAAGATGCAGGTGGTCACCATTTAATTACATTGAGTCGTGTTTTTTTTTTAACTTATATCGATGTATTTCTTTATCAAAGTGTGTAGTAATTTATGTAAATGATTTTTGTTTTTTATATTTTTAATGTATATGTTTGTATTTCTTATTTTGTTATTTAAATATATATATTTATAAACATAGAATGCTACATTTTAATTAAACATTTACTAGCTAGAGTCCTAATTCATTCCAAAATGGCTTCACTTATTCATCTGCCCTATGAGTTGTTTTAACTTTGTAGAAATGTCTAATTCAGGAAAATTCATTCATTCATTCACAAATCGTTGATGTTTTGCTGTTTTTGTGGAAAGGTCCCTACTCATTCGTCAGTCGGGTTTTTACTTTGTAAAAACGAATCCATCTGCGGAGCCGCATAAGTTCCTTTAACTTTGCAATAACGCCGCATTCATTCATTCATTTGTTCATTTCCACGTCTTTCTTTGTCCTCGCGTCTCAATGGGAAGAGCCCTCATTGGTTTCTTAGTCACGCGGGCGGTGTTTTACTTTGGAGAAACGTCTTATAGTGGACACAATTTCATTCATTTATTGGAGACGTTCCTCCCCTCAGGAGCAAGCCGAGGAAGTGGAAAAAGGTGAAGTGGTAGAGAGAAAAAAAAATCAAGTCAAAGTTGGATTAAATCAAAAAATGGCTGCAGGACTTGCGGCAGTTCCAAAGGACGACTTCTTCTTTTTTTTTCTTTTAATTCCTGCCCGCTGAAGGAGCAGCTGAGCCAATTAGACGGTGAATTAAAAGCGAGACCCGGTGACCCCGCGGACACTTGATAATCAGCCGCCCAATCATTAAGCGCCAGATAACAAGCTCCCATTTGCTTCCTTATTACAGCTTGGCCGCAAGCCCGTCGGCGTTGGCGCCTCTTCGCCGCCTTCCCGGACGCGGGGTGACTTTCAGGCGGGCGCCCGTTTCGGTTTGCCGCCACTTTCAAAATTAATTATAGTCAAAATGGAGTCAATTCAACAGCTAGCTGCTAATGCTAACTGCATAACGTTAAAGGAAACAATTTGTAAAAATTCAATTGCTTCAACAGCTAGCTGCTAATGCTAACTAGCGTAATGGGGAAAACAATACATAGTGTCTACATCCAGGCAATTTAACAGCTAGCCGCTAATGCTAACTAGCCTAATGAAACGCTCCGATTCAAGATAAAACAAAATACATTTAAAACCATTGAAGAAATTTACAATTTTAACAATCAGCAAGCAAGTTTGAGTGACTATGCGAGGTGGGCGTGGCCTGGAATGGAAAAAAATACAAATTAAAAAAAAGAAACTCTTTTACGTTCGAAATACATCCGATAACGTGATTTTTTTTAAATTCAACCGTTTAACACAAAGTCATTTTAAAAACGTAAATTCAACCGAATAAAATATGTTGGAATCAAACAAATGGACATCGGTCTCAGAAGTCAATATGCAAAGTGGGCGCGGCCTCTTCTGGAAGCCGCCGACCTTTTCCTTCCGGCGACCCGTCCCTATCAGCACCTCCCGGCGTTCTCGGGTGATGAACGCGCCCGCGCTTCCGTCGAGGCGGCGCTTGAGCGCGTCGTAAATAAATGCGGCCGCCGAGAGCGGCGGCGGCCAAGCTGCGCCGGGGCGGGAAAGTGTACCGTGATAAATATTGAGAGGCGCGAGGAGCGATGGTTTTGTCACGGCGCGGCGTGAAATGTGGCTTTGTGATTGGTCGCCGGAGTCCGCGGGCGGGGGAGGGGCCCGACGCGCCCTTTTTCCGCAACTTATCCATCATCCGTTCGTCATCGTTCGGCCGTACGTGGCCGAGCCGTCCTTCATCAACTTTGCATCAATTGTTCTTCATCCGTTCGTCATCGTCGCCCTTCCCTCATCAAATTATCCGGCCTTACGCTTGACTCAAATTCCCAATAACCTTTGCGGCGTCCATCGATTTCCCGCTTACGTATTCGTCATCCGTGTGGCAAATGTGCTGGCAAATTATTTATGTGACTGTTGCATATTGCACAATTCGCATCTACCGATTTACCTATCGTGTGTGTATTTTTTTTTTTTTTATATTTTTGGGGGTTGGGGGCGAGTTTTGGTTTTGCAATTTATTTTTTTATTGCTGTCTAGTATAAACAAAATAAATGTAATTATATAAATACCAATAATAAAAAATAAATGAAATAACTGAACTGAACAAATGAGTAAAAATTCACATAAATATAAATGCAATGAATAGATGGATGAAAATACAAATGAAGAAATAGATGTACATAAATAAAAATGACAAAAGAAATAGATATTTGAAAATATGTTTGAATAAATAAGTAAAAATAAAAAGAAATACATAAAATTTAAAACAAATGAATGGTTAACAAACAGAAAAATAAAGGGGAATTCAGAAGTAAAAATATTAAATAATATATAAATACATTTAAATAATTAAAAATATAAGTAAACACACAAATGGAAAAAAATACAAATGAAAAGTCAAAAATATAAATAAATAAACGTGAGTTGCAATTCGATTCGCTATGGTGCAACTCAGTTGGAGTTTTCTATTGAAATAAAAATGCCGTTTTTCAAATATAATTCTTCAATAAAATAACAATTCGGCATGTCACATTTTCTGGTTTCCAAATGACATTTCGGCTTGTTGAATGACCCCAACAGTATGTAAGGGTCAAAGCAATGAACGTTTTGGGTTTTTTTTTTCTTTCCAGAACATCTGCCAGGAAAGCTATTGGCAAAAACATGGCTTCCCTCTCACCTCGCCGCATTGTTGTGACAACAACAACCCGGGGCCCTCTCCGGTACCGCCGCCGCCGCCGCCGCCGCCGTCTTATCAACCACCAACAGGAATTCCCCATCGCGTCGTAGAGAAATGATTAGCTCGGCACTTAACGTTAGCATTCATCACTGATCGGAAGCGCGGCGGAGGAATATTTTGCCGCGAGCTAAAGAGGCGTCTTTGGCGATCGGTCCGCCTGTCGGCTGATGAGGAACGGCGCCGGCGCCGGCTCTGTTTGATTCCCCGCTGTCGATTGCCGCCGCCGCCGCTTTGTGACGGCCCCGAGCTAGCTTAGCGGAGTGGCGCTCAAATGCTGACTTGAGATCAGTGCTCCTCAGCATAACACAAAACAGACATAAAACCTGTATTTTTGGAACTGGATTTGTGGTGGTAACACGCCGTGTATTTGATTCAGTAAATGCAGAAAATAAATCGCGCCGCGCACCTTTAATGAATGGCCTATTTTAAAACTGTTTTCATGTATAAAGCGCACCGCATAATGAGGCGCATAGAATAGAAGCTACAATAGCTGGGCTTGCATCCACCAGATGGCGCTCCGCTCAAGAGAATCGCAACAAAACGTTCAAATGCATCAGTCAAACTATTAATAGAATATAAGCGTTCTCAAAACGCCGATCACTCCCACGAAATGAATAAAAATCAATAATCAATGAATTTCCCGCCTTCTTTTAGCCCAGCACTGCTTTAGCCAAACACTTGAAAGGAACATTTAAAAAGTATTTGGAATTAAATTCAACTTCGAGTCGTCAAGATCCACAACAAATAGAATTCAAGCCGAATGAGCTCATGTTCCAATAAAGTTTCTCTCAATTTGAAAAGAAAACTGTTCTGATTTAAATTCCTCCAAATGTCTAAACTCCAAGTCGAAGATATTTTTCTGCTAAATTTCCCCGACACTTAGCACTCAAATGTATTTTGACAGCTAAGACGGACCTTTTAAGATCATTTATAGTGTCAGCGTGGCGCCGTCTGTCAGTCTGGCAAATTAAACGCGTACCGCCCCTTTAAATGCGACGGGACAAAAGTTGACGCGCGAGCAGACGCTAATTGCGAGACTTCCGGGCGTCATGGCGCCAATTAGCCCGGCTCGTCTTTTGTGACGATGATGTACGACGGTGGACGTGACATTGACGTGCCTCGGCGCATCTTAATTGGACGCAATTAAGCAGTTGGGTAGACATTTTTGATTGTCGCTCACAATATTTGAGAAAAAAAAAATCCGCATTCATGTAGTCTTTTATAATGCGTATTAATTTGCTAATTTTGCGGGACTTTCCCAAAATGACCACCTCAAACAAAAATTGTGTGTGTTGGTGGGGAGGGGCTCCTTGTTTTTTCTACATGGTGGGGGGCCAAATTTGATTGCATTTGTGGTGACCTGTTGGACAAGTTGAGACCTCTTTATGAGGGTCAAACTTGCTTTTCGAGTCCAGCTTTGAATTGGATTTTGGTCGAGATAAGCGGTGGGCAATCTGTTGCCTGTGTATGGATGGGGCGGGGACCAAATTCTAGGTTTTGTCATCGAGATGTCCCCACTACGACAGCCAAACCCCCCGTGTGTGTGTGTGTGTGTGTGTGTTGTTTCATTCTAAGAAAAAAAGGGAATTGTGTCACTTGAAGCATGTAGTGTACCTTCCCTCCCCACATAACACACACGCACGCACAGGGGTTTTTGCTCCCGCGGGGTGGGTGGGCGGCAAAGGCGGCCGTGACCTTTGCGAGGCCTTTGCTTGATTCATTTGATCCCCCGTCACCTTTGCCAGTGACGGATCACGGCGCGGACGGGGGAGGACGGGGATCATCTGTCGCCGCTCCTGCCCTGCCGCTTAAAGACACAAAGCGGCCACACGCCGCTCTTTGTTTTTCTTCCCGCCGCGGCGTCTTTTGTACCTCGCCCGCTTTCGGTTCAAGCGAGGCCTCTTCTTGTGAAAAATGACCCATTTGCGTCTTAATCGCAAAAAAAGACGCACTTTTTTTCCTATCAATGCTAACTTACGTAAGCCAAGATCCGCATTTTTATGTCGGCCGCATTCTTACTTGAAATAATCACCGTATCGGGACGAGCGAGAGGGCAGAGGTCGGTTAGCTGCTAGCGGCTAACCGCGGCTAACCGCGGCTCGCGTTAGCCGAGGTTGTTATGGTTAGAGAACATGCGAAAAGGTGTTTCACTCGTTTATCGGTTGCCGTCTTTTGGCATGCACACACAATAATAGACTTGGGGTTAGAACTCGAGCCGCGTCGCGAGGAAAAAGTAAAATTGCGTCGAGCGCATTCAACGTTATGCTGGCGCCGCAGTCGCTGACCGCTCCCAATTCGGGAATTCTGAAACACACTTAACCCGCAACAAATATGTATTTTACGGATATCCATGTTAGAATAATTCTATATATTTATTTTTGCAACATGTAGTTTTGTCGACATGGATATTTTCTGTTGGAGTTGTTTGTGAATAAAGGGTGAGGACATGTCTCCTGTAGCTGTAAGAAAAAAAGCAGGCACCTGGACCTAATCGCATGCACTGCGACCTAATCACAGGGGGGAGATAGCAGTGATGACATGGACTGATAATACATGGACTTTCACCTACATCCCCCACTATCAGAAACTGATTGTAACGTTGAAAATACCAGAATTTGATCCTGAGATGAATTGTGCGTCCAGGTGACTCCTATGTTTGGATAAGTAAAAATGATGTCATGCTAGCCGGAAGCTAACAGCAAAAAAGTGCGTTTGAGAGCAAGACGAGCGAGTGTGAAAGCGTGTCCCGGTGATGGATGTCCTGCACATATTAGACCGCCGTCGCTTGTGCTTCTGCCACCAGCCAAGCTAAATAATTGAGAACTTCAACTCCACATGCAATAAATCATATGCCTGCAAAAAAAAAAAAAAATAGACTTTTTCTGTCTCGCGTTTTATTTTTACAAGGATTTTGACGGATAATAGCTATTGTCAATTGTAAATATTTTTGTTGTACATTTAAATTGTTTTTTTCTTTTTTACATGTACTGCCTTCAGCTACTGCTGTGTGTCCTACTTGTTGTCTTTTTTGACGTTAACACAAACAACTCCAATTTGCTTTAGGCTGCATACAAATAAGCAAAGTAATCAGAATAAAAGTGTTTGCGGCCATTTGCGGAGCTTGGACCATTTTTTGCCAGTTTTTTTCAATGCATCACAAGTGTTTTTGTATGGTTAAAAAAAAAAATGTTATGTATGTGTCCCCGCATTAACATTTTATAGCTAGTCATTTTTTTTGTTTGTTTGTTTTTGCATGAATGCTTATAAAGTAAGTGTGTGTGTGTGTGTGTGTGTGTGTGTGCATGCACGTATGTTTGTGTGTGCGTGCACGTTTGTGTGTGCATTTGTGTGTCTGTATTTGTGTGTGTCTGTCTACGTGCGCGCGCATGATTGTTTGCGTGTTTCGCGTGTGTATGTTCGCATGTGTGTTGCATATCTGTGTGTGTCTGCGCAGTTTACGTGCGCATGAATGTGTGCATGCGCATCTTTGTGTGTGTTTCTGCGCGTGTAAGCGCACGCGTGCGTTTACACGTTTGCGTGTTTGTGTGTGTTTTTCTGCGTGCGCGCATATCTTTGGCGTGAGTCGTGGGAACATTTTCCAACGAGTGAAATGAAATATTTAGCTGTACGTGCGCGCACGTGCGTGTCAGTGTCAAACTAAGCTAGCAGTGTCTGTGTTGAGAACGGTGATGCAAGACACGTGTAAACATGTCCACCCAAGCATCCCGCCATTTTGTCTCAATTTGACAACCCGTAAAAAAAAAAAAAAAAAAAAAAAGCAGTATACTATATTCTGTGTCACACACACAGAGGGCACTTTTTTCTTTGACATTTTTTTTTTATTATCTTTGAGCGAGCTAGTGGCTGCAAGTAATCATTTGTTTTTATTCGCGCGCGGAAACATTTTTTATTATTATATTTTTCTTAGCTGGTGATGAACGACGATAGCGTCCCCGTGAGTTTATCTTATCTGTTCGCAAACACGTTTAAGTGTTTTTTTTTTTGTTGTTTTTTTTTTTTTTTGCGAGCACGCCGGTAAAAACAACAATAAAGGGCGGGCATCTGCCGCCATTCCACCGGTAATTGGGAAAAGGCGGATTATGAAACAGATGCCGCTAATAAAAAGGCCATTATGAAAGTTTTTATCTTAATGAAACACCTTTACTACGCGTTAAAGCCAAGCGGCACGTAGAGGACGTTGTTTAACGCGCTCTAATCTTTTTACTGCCACTAAATAAAATCTTATTTACGGCGCGCGCGGATGAATGGAGCGCCTTTCAACGCAACCAAGGATACGTCCGGCGTTCGGAGCAACGCTTATCAAACTTTTTTCCAATCGTTTAAACGCGGCGGAATATTTTTTCAGCCGACTACCCTGTGAAAAATGTTCGCATGAAAAAAATACACCGGATTTTTCGGACTGGAGGCCAAACTGGTTTATAAGTGCGGCAGTAAAAAAAAACAAAAAAAAAACGTATTTGTCGTGGATAATCCGCAGGTCAGAACAGTTCCCTTTATTTTTATATGAACACGTTACACATAATTCATATATACGTACAGTCATACACATACCGTATTTTTCGGTCTAGAAGCCGCGGCTACAAAAATTTTGAAAAAAAAACAAAAAACTGCTTAAGTATCTGGGATTGAATGTCAGGACTCTTAAAAAAATGTGTAAATACGTCCTTGGCATTGAATGAGTTCATTTTAATACTATTTAGAGCTTTTTATTATATCAAGTATCTAAAAAGGTTTGAGTGATTTTTAATGATTTTCTGTGGGTGTCAATTATATGCAAATTTTGGCTGTTTGTGGGCGGGGCTGTTCCCTGACAATCTTTAATAAAAATTTTGTGTTTAACCTGCACCCGTCGCGCTAACCTTATTCAGCAATGAGTTGTTTCCTGTTCCAATTAATTTACTCATAAGTTGAAAAGATGCCCTTTTCCTCTCATGGCTTTAAACCATTGAAGACACTTTTAATGTTTTTTGTGTTTGTTTGTTTTTGCTTTTTTGTCTTGGGTTCTTGAGGCCCGTATGTCTGTTTGCGATGGCAAAATAAAATTTGCTGAGCTTTTCCATTCTGAATTTTCATAAGAAAAAGTGCTATGAGTCTTTACAGGAAAATTGCATCACTAATGAAACGCATATAAAACGAAATACAGAGCCACCATAACATTATTGAGCAATAAGTCACTTCCTGCTTCAATGAATTTGCTCTTAATTTGAAAAGACACATATCCCGTTCCTTTCACGGCATTTAAAAACCATTTCAAGTACCCGCATTACAAGTACAAATATTTGAAAACCGAGTATTACAAATTAAACTCACGCTTGTCCTCATTTGAAAACAGCAAGTGCGATAGTTGACGTCATGTGGTGCTTTTTGAAGCATGTGCAATTTATTTGCTTCAAAAAAAAAAATGGCACAAGCAGTGTTTACAACCGCCTGTCATTTAAGTCCCATTGTGTCCTCGGACAGTCGAGCAGCGACAATGGCTTCAAAGCGCTTTCCTGTTTGCCTGACGCTTTCGGGATTGGGGGGGGGGGGGGGGGCACCTGCTCAGTGGGCCCGACTTCACTCACGCCACCTCGCTTGAGTCATACGATGGGCTGCCGGAGCAGCAAGGTGCTCCCGTCCCAAAAGGAAAATGGAAATAAAGAGAAACCGCGGCGCTATGTGAACTTGATGCAGGCGCTGGCGGCCTTCACCCGGGAACGGGACCGGCACGGGAAGAAGACCAGTGGATGGCTTTCCGCAAAAAGCAAGAGTGAAATGAGCCTTCAGCGGGAGAAAAGAGGAGACACGTACAAGGACAAGTTTGACGCTCGGGTTACCTCAAGGTAAGTAAATGATACCGCAAGGAAAGTCGTTCAGTAGAATTTAAAAGGGATGAACAATTTGCATGGCCATTGTGCAGCTGCCCGCCTTGGCCAGCTGGGGGCAGTGTAATGAATAGCCTTCTATTCAGAGCAGAAACGTACGGAGCTGAACAAATGGCCCGCAAGCCGGTTCTGGCCCGCAAACTGTTTAAGTTGAGTATAAGAAAGAGATCCATTTTGAAAATAAAATGAAGTGTTTTATGATGAATAGCAATCTTGTGGACGCAACGTTTTGATCAGTATTAAAAAAAAAAAATCTGAAGATGTTTACAAGTTAATATAAATATATATATACATGTATATCTTTATTTTATTGGTCCGCTGCAATGAATTTGACACCCTTGTTTTAATGCCATGACAGGAGCACGTTTTCAAACCGAGAGCAAATTAATTGGAACACGACACAAATTTGTATCCCACACAGTTTTACACTGGTGCATTTTCACTGACATAATTTTACAGCAGACAAATGGAAAAGATCCCTTTTTATATATATTAAAAAAAAAATCATTAGGTGCCGAATTATGCGGTGGTCCATTGACTCTTCTGTATTATTTTAAATATCGAAATCTGTTCATATATTCAACCCTTTAGTCACCCGCGTCCTTTAGTATGTATTTTTATATTACTATTTGAAAAGTTTGAAGCTTGATACTGGTTAGAGATGAAGACGAACTGGCTAGACCTTGCTTGGTGCGATTTTTGTTCCTCAAATAATTACCCAACACTGCTGCTGTTAGCCCACTAACAGCTGAATTTCAACAGCCGCAAGTTTTCGCGAACTATGACACCTCATTGCTGTTATCTTGTTAGCAAAATGCTAACGCGACACCTCTCAGTGAAGCTTCGTTGCTAGCTGTGGTATTAGTGAGCAAAGCTAACGAAACTAGCCAGCTGTTTTGTCGCTTTGTAAATTCCCTTCAAGGTCGCGGTGCTGTCGGTTCTTCTTGTCGTCGCCATACGTAGCAACTCTAATTACGAGGCCATTAAAATACAAGCAGTCCTCGGAATCCTCAAGTGTCAATTAATCACGGATTATGCCGTCCGTCTGACTAATTTCCCTCCGCTCGAGCGACAACCATCTTAGCCGAAACAAGCCCTTGTCATATATACGCCATCTAATAAGAAATTCACTCATCTCCCAATTTCTTCTGTTGTGATGAAGTATTTGGAGGCTCTGCTGAGCACTTGTTCCTTTGAAAATGGTGCCAACATCTCCCAAATGATGGCAAATAACAGCTAATTGCGCATCTTCGCTCGCCTTTGTAATTATTCCATCAAATGAGTGAAAACATAAAGCTCGCCACCTGTGGAGCGTCTCACTCTCCAGAATCGCCTTCCCAACAAGCAGGTAGCATGTGTCAAATTAAAGCAAGTGAAGAGAGACATTTTTTTTTTGTACCACGTGACCACGTGTGTACACTCGGCTCATTTTTTCATAAATTTGTTTTGACCATATTTGGTCAGGAAACGAGTGTGAAAGTAGCCACCCGTCTTTACGATTTTGGAATTTCCTGAAGAGATTATTAATCCCGTGTGTGTACTTGGACAGCGGTTCAGTCTGCTCGCTTCTTTTAGTGCGAATAATGCCGTAACCACCTCAGCTAACACGAGCTGCCGCTAGCTGCCGCAGCCACCGGATGCTAACAGGCAACCGACGTCCATCCGTTCCGGTAATTCTTGTAAGCGAGAATACGTCCGCGCCTCAAAACTCGGTTTATGTGGCTGACGGTTCCGTCGAATGGTGTCGGGGGGGGGGGGGGACATTTTAAACTTACCATTTATGGCACACGCCCATGCTCCCGGCCTTCATTTTTGTACGTCTGCGGCATCTGATGGTGTCCCGAAAAGGCCTAACGAAACAGAGTTTCCTCCAGATGCGCCGACAGATGCGCCCGCCGCGCTCCGACGACTCATCGGCGTTCCCATTCCGCCCGGTCAGGTACCACATCAAGGCTCTGATCGGTCGCGGCAGCTTCAGCAGAGTGGTGCGCGCCGAGCACAGGGCCAGTCGCCGGCCCTTCGCCATCAAAGTGACGGAGGTGGAGACGCCCCAGGCCCGGGAGGTGTGCGCGGCCGAGCTGGCGGTGCTGCGCCGGGTCAACCACGCCAACGTGGTCCGCCTGGCGGAGGTGTTCCACGGCCGCCGGCGGGTCTACCTGGTTCTGGAGCTGGCCACCGGCGGGGAGCTTCTGGACCGCGTCGTCAGCAGGGGGCACTACACGGAGAGGGATTCCGTCCGGGCCCTGCGGATGGTCCTGGCCGGGGTGGGCTACCTCCACTCGCTGGGGATCACCCACAGGGATTTGAAGCCGGAGAATCTTCTTTACTACCACCCGGGCGCGGACTCCCGCCTGCTGGTGACCGACTTTGGATTGGCCACGTTTGGAGGCGCGGGAGTGCCGGGCAGAAATCAAAGTAAGACGTTGATCCTCGAAAAGCTAAACGGAAAAATTCCCAATCGATGTTTGATCCAGGAAAATGTCCGAGGACGTCCACGGAGAGGACGGTTTCCGAGTACGCTGACCGTTCGAATCACGAGAGACTCGTGCTCTTATGTACTTGGGAAGACCGTACTTGCGTTCTTAGGAAATACGTACTTAAAGAAGACCGTACCTGCCAAGTTCCTGAGACCCCACTCTGCGTTCTTCACACTGGTAAAGTCACGGAATGGTCTAGAAGTGGACATCCTTGGAAAGATATTCCTGGATCAAACAAGCGCTCGTTCTGGATTTTTGAACGTAAACAGGCAAGACGCACTTTAAGTCCTAATCCAGTCGACTGTTTCGTATGTCCTCAAATTCAGGACCCGAGCCGAGTAAAACGGTTTGACCCGAATTCCCAACCTCTGGCCCCAGGTCCCCACAGCGGAGACATCAGCGAGACGAGCAGCAATTGGTCCTTACGGACCACGTGCGGAACGCCGGAGTACATGGCCCCGGAAGTGGTGCTGAGGAAACCCTACTCCTCCGCGGTGGACATGTGGGCCGTCGGGGTGATCGCTTACATCATACTGAGCGGGTCCATGCCCTTTGAGGGACACACGCGGACTCGGCTCTACAGGTCCATCCTCCGGGGAAAGTACAGCTTTCGTAGAAATGTAAGTTACAGACTATTTTCTTTGGTTGTGTGGTTGTGTTGAGTACAAGATTTACCGTAATGACCCAAATGTGCCGATTAATGACCCAAATGTAAGGAAGAGTGACCGTAATGGGTGTCTGTTGCCGCTAACTGCAGCTCGTGTTAGCTCAGGTTGTTACTTTCAATAAAAGAAGCGAGCAGACAGAACCAAGGTCCAAGTCCATCCGTCTTCACACACAGGATTAGGACTAAAATGGAGAGGATCGTGTAAAGTGACGTTTCCAGCTGATTCAATGAAGACTGGCAAGGTATTCCGTTTGACTCATTTATTAATTGCGGACTTTTAGTATATACACACACAATCATAAACTTTGAAACACTCTTAACACACAACAAATATATAAGTTACAGATGTGAACACAAGAAAATATTTGCAAAGATGAGCTTTATTCGGTTTTGCTATCGTTTTTACATCGATGCCAAACTGTCGGCGCGTCCTATAAACTGTTATGGAGAAAATGCCAGAATTTGATCCTAAAATTAAGGGTGCAGCATCCTATATTTGATGAATTAGGGTATTTTGAAACAGGAAGGCGCGTCTCATGGTTAGTACTTTAAACAAATGTCATTGCCTTTGACCATAGCTCCTAGTTTCGATTCTCGGTCGGAGTTCTTAAAAAGTTGCCATCCGCGGCTGTGACTCGAGTACTCTTAGGTGCCGAAATTTTTCGGTGAAATCGCCACCCGCGCAAAGGTAATACCGAGGCAATCGGTCATGGTCGGGGGAGTCTTTAATAAGGAGCAT
This sequence comes from Hippichthys cyanospilos, assembly GCF_059441005.1. NCBI lineage: Eukaryota > Metazoa > Chordata > Actinopteri > Syngnathiformes > Syngnathidae > Hippichthys > Hippichthys cyanospilos. The sequence goes on from NC_142387.1 coordinate 14,594,402, forward strand.
CGGCACCTTGGGTGCGAAGCAGGCGGGATCCGCCTGTATCAGGCTGAGTTCTGAAGCCAACTCAACAAAGAATCAGGTTTTCCTTTTGACACGTCCCACTCGCTAAAAACGTTAGCAGTCCGTAGCCGTGACTTCCTTTGGCCGGAGTTTGTCACGCCTCGGCCACTGGAGTATTCCCACCAGCGGCGCTTGAAAGCCTCCGAGCTCTTTGCCGGTGTAAATTGGAAAAATGTACGGCGGGCATGTCGTAACAGCGGCATTGGCGATGTGTGTGTGAAAAACGGAACGGGGATATGCTAAATTTAGCCCAAATCTCCCGCCCGCTTCCACTGGAGAAGGCAACAAAAGGGCAACCCGTGTTCTCCGGCGGCCGAGGCCTGTATTTTTAACAGTAGAGCTCGGAGGTGAGTTTGGGATTTGGCCTTCACGCTGATTTTGGATTATTCACTTGCCCGTAATCTGACATTTTAGTCCCGGGCCTTGCAATGTTATCCCCCGCGTTTAACCTCATCCGCCGCCGACGGAACAGAGGCGCTGAATATTTGGATTCGGCTTTTCCTTTGCGTTACGTTTCCCGTTTATGTTAGCGTTTGTCGGCATGCGCGAGATAAATCCCAATTTTGGTAAGACTGAATTTATTATAAATATTCCCGACAGTCAATTCCCTTCATTTCATCGTACTTCTCATGATTATGTTTCCAGAAAATGTATGTGAACGCTCCTAGAACATTTATGTAAATGTTTGATTTTCGTTTTCATCCAATCAGATTCTGCTGTAGCTAACGGCGAACATGTTAGCGTTCTCGTTAGCCTTTGCACTGTAAATAGTGTTTTACGACAAGGCATAAGATAGAATGATTATAGATTCGTTAGTCAACAAGTGATGTTAGCATTGGATTTGCTAACTTGGTATGCTAGCATGCTAAATGTAGAAGCAGACAAATTAGCCTTCTGAAATAGTAGCTAGTACTATAATTATGACTCCAATCACCATACTGTGATGTGTTATGTTGTATGTATGCTAACATCGCATCGTAGCATAATAACGGCTATACAGTTAGCATACAACAATTTCGTTTGTCTTTTAAATAGTAGCTTTCCATAGAGAATGATGTAAAATTCTTAGAAGGGGGACTAAAATTTGAGACAGTTTGCTAAAATAGTAGTTGGTATACTAATTTAACATGATAATTGCTAGCATGTTAGCATTTAATCAAATCCCATTACTCTTTTAAATAGTAGCTTTCAACAGGGAAGGAAATAAAAATCTTATGAGCGTGACTCAGAATTTGAAACAGTTTGGGAAGTCAGTCGTTGGTACGCTAACATAATGTGATCGATGCTAGCATGTTAGCATTTAACCCAATCTCATTAGCCTTTTAAATGGTAGCTTTCCACAGGAAATCAATGGAGGTGTCTCAAAATTTGAGACAGTATGGGAAGTCAGTCGCTGGTACGCTAACATAATGTGATCGATGCTAGCATGTTAGCATTCTCGGTCAGTAGTTAATGTTCAGCACAGTATTCTCCGGTACAGTTGCTAACATGACATGCTAGCATTTAGCGTTTCTACCCCTGTCGCATTCCTCTTTGAAATACAGGTAGATCCATCCGCTGAACGCGGTTTGACCGATGGCCCACCAATCAGCACATGCCGGGACTCCCGACCGGCTTCTGATTGGCCAGCTAATCTTTGTATCCGCGCAAGTGCGATTCCCTGAGAGTTCACCAGTCAGATGAAGGTGACTCAACTGGCACTTTTCCCGAAACCTCCCATTCAGGGGTCCCTGCGTGCTAACCCCCCCAACCCCCCCCCCCCCCCCCCCCCCCCGTTTGCTGCACAACGCGACACACAATCACACGTACACACCGACACTCCTCGTAGGTGCAACCAGCACTTGCCCGGGGGCATGCGCCACAGTGTCACACTGATGTGTTTACCCAGCAGTGCGAGGGAGGAGGCGAGAGGAGCAGAGCAGAGGAGTCGGAGATGGATTGCAGGGGGGATTTGGGAGGCTGCCGGCAGCTGCGGTTAGAGCGCTACACGTAGCGGGGAGCCATTTCACCGTTCATTCCTCATCTTTAAGATACTAGGACGCTCTTTGTCCTCACTGGGAGGACAATTCGCATCGCTAGTCGAATGACTCAGGTCTATCGGCAGCAATTTTTCAACAACGCGAGAATAGTTCTGCAGAGGTGGGCAGTTCGTCAGTCCGTCACCGACGTATGTGGCAGATGACGTGGTCAAATGTGAATTTTGATTTAAGTGGAGAAAAAATGAACGTGCCTGAATTACAACCGTGTGTATAGGGAACACACACTAGGCGTTGGGTTGTGCGATTAGTTTATTTTGTCTCAAGCTTGTCTACGTAATTTGGGTGAAGCCTGTAAAATTCCGCGTTTTTATTTTTGAGTGGGATGACAGACTTTTTTTTTTTTTTTTGGGGGGGGGGGGGGGGGGGGGTGACGAGAGTGGTACCAATATTTTTACCACTGTGAAAATGCTGTTTTTAACAGTGAAATATCGGCAACTTGGTTGCAAACCAAGTTGCAGGAATTTCACAGAAAAGAAAATGTTTTTTTTTTTTGTTTTTTTTTAGCGCAGGCCCACTTGATTTCCACTGCTAAACGATGACACGTATTTCTGTTTCTTTTGAAACTGCATTTGATCCTCATTTCGAAGCCTAGCTAACCAATGGGCACCTTCGATTTTGGAGCACGTCACAGGAGCTCTCCGGAAAATTGGACCTTTTAGTCTCACTAATGACTCGCCCCGCTTGTGAGGAAAAGAACCTACTCGCACATGGGTCTTAAGATGAATATCATATAAATGCTCAAATGGAGAAATAAAGCAGGGCAGCGGGAAGAGCGGCTTTTTACACCTCGTGTGTGTGTGACGGATGTAAAACTAAATAATACCCTCCCACAAGATCAACCCCGCCTCCTACTGCATTCTGCCGCACACTTTTGTCTTGATGACCCAAAGCAAACATCTGCAGCAAGGCAGAGCCCCCCCCCCCCCCAAAAAAAGGGGAAAGAAAATGAAGCCAGTCTGCCCCCTAGCGAGCGCAATGTGAACACACATCTGCCGGCCGTGTGAATATTGTACATGACAGCACAATCTCTCCTGCATCCGCGTATTGATGTTTACATTAAGGGACTTGAGCTGCGAGCCAATGAGCAGCAACACACTTATTCTTTGCATTTCCATTCGCCTCCTGCTGGAAAGTCTTTTAAAAGAGCGCCGCGTCTGGACCAAAGGCGAGCTGTGTGACTCATCGGCGGTCTTGCCGTTTCTGAACTGGTGTGACATTTATATATATATATATATATATATATATATATATATAATTATTTTTTTTCAAATTAAGAGCAAATGAATTAGAACATGGAACAAATTATTGTCAGGGACAATGTATAAGATCATTTTTCATGAAAAAGGAATACATTAAATGATTATAAATGTCAAAAAATGTGTTCTTAACAACCAACACGGGAGTGTGGAATAGCTGCGGTGAATGGTGAATGCAGCCCCTCCCGCTGTCCGTGATGAAAAACGCTCTAAATTTCACACATTGTTCCTTTAAATCTCGGCTAAATCTTTCTTCCAAACTATTGATTTTTTGTCAAATGTCAATTTCGGTTCAAAAACAACTTCCTCAAATGAATGAATGAATAACAGTATAATTGTGTTGACGTTCCCAACATGGCCTTGTAGAATCTTATCGAATCTCTTTCGCTCTTCCGTCTAATCGTTGCGCTCAGGTCAGGATGGATCGCAGACGGGATGGGGGGAGGGGGGTGTCCTTATTCAGGCTTTAACAAGATGTAGCTTAATGAAGCAAGCGCTCCCTCAAGGTTGGGCCCTCGGCGCCTTATCGGAGGCGCTCTCCGCTTCCTCTGCCGTGATGTATGGCTCCCCCCTCTCCCTCCAAACACAATAAAGCCTTTTGTTTATTTGCGCGCCAGAAGATAACCCTCCTGCAGGTGGCCCGCTTCCAGGGGAAACAACAACACTCGTCTTTGTTGTGCCGCCGCAGCGCTGAAGGAGGAGAGCAAAACTTTTTACTAGGCTCAGCATCCCGGCTGACACTTCTTTTAGTGTGTGTGTGTGTTGTGTGTGACGCCAGGTAACACCCCCCCAGTGTGGCTTCCAGGTGCTTATTTTAGTCCCAGCGTTATAACTCTTGAGAAATAGTCAATCATTTATAGAGTATGATCGGTCTGATTTCTGTGATTTGGTTATTGTGAAAACTGATGCATAACCGCATTTTTTGGCACGCCATGTATCTCACTGTTAGATCTGCCATTTGCTTAGCGGGAGAAAGTCCTTTTTTTCTTTTATTGGAATCCACAGGCAGCAAATCCAACGTAAACAAAAGGGGCCTCGAGATGGAACTCTGTGGAACGCCACGTGAAAGGAAGGCAGCTATACAATCCAGTATGCTTTTCAGAAGTGATTCATTTCGGAGCAGTTTTTTCTCTTTGCGAAATCATCAGCCGGCAGTTTCCAAATCTTTTCATACGTTACATGGAACGACTCATGACGCGGGACTCGGTTTGGATTCCTCTCTGTTTCCATTCCCCAAAATATTTTAATGCTGGTCTGGGGGTCGTTGGCGGCAATAATATTTCAAACGGCGCCCAAAAGACTCCGAAAAATCTGCGGCATGTCAGCGGCGGCAGCGTCCCAATACTTTTGAGCGAGCTCGCTCATCAGCTCCGACTTTTTTTTTTTGCGCTCCCCGCCGTTGTAGATTTCACACTCGATTAAGCGTCATTATCCGGGAAGAAGAAACGATGCCCGAGACCGCCCCCAAAGGCAAAAGCCGGAGATTTACGCCGGCGCGCTTGATTGGAGGAGGAGAGGATTGAAGAGTGGATTAAAGCTTTGCGAGGCCTTTGTTGATTGTTCCAGTTGTTTGTCAGTTTGTGGTCCGGCGCAAACAACAAAGCGACGCTTCAATCTACTTGCGGGGGGTAATGTTTGATTCCGTACAACAAGGCTCCGGCTGCAAAGGTCACCGGTTCCTTTGGGCGGACCGAGAAGCACCATGAATTATTGAACGACGTTGAATTAGAAGGAGAATCGTCTTGATTGTCAGGAACATGAATATTCAACGCGTTTGTTTGCTCACTTGAACTCAACGCCCATTGTGGCTCGCCTTTTACTTTTTTTTTTTTTGGCATTGGTCTGAGGTTGTAAAACGTGTTGCTAGAAATGCTGCGACGGCAGCATTGTGTGTTTCTTTTCAAATCAAGAGCAAATTAATTGGAACATGATGCAGTGGGGTGCTCACTTTGCAAGGGGTAGCGTGTTAGCATTAAGCTAAAGCTAATGCAAATTTGATCTAATGCCCTAAATAAAACTGTTCCTTGTAATTGTTCTTTTTAAATTAAGAGCAAATTAATGGGAACAGATTGCACCCTCATTGTGACTTACAAAATGTTGAATGGGTTTGTATGTTAGCATTCAGCGAATACTAATGCAAATTTGATTTAATGCCATGACAAAAACAGCTCAGTTTTCTTTTCAAATTAAGAGCAAACGAATTGGAACATGACACAGCTTATTGCCCATTTGTGTTATTGTGTCTGCATATGTGTGTTAGCATTAAGCGAATGCTAATGAAAATATAATGGCGTGACAAAAACAGATCATTTTTCTTTTCAAATTAAGAACAAATTAATTCAGGCAGAGGCCGCTCAATGTAATGTATTAGCATTAGGCTAGTGTAGCGGTTCTCAATTGGGGTAGGTGAAGGTAATTCAGGGGGTACGGAGGATTTTAACAAGAAGAAGCAAAATTAATATAAGGTTGTGAAAGGAAGAGTACGGTCTTCTTTTCAAATTAAAAGCAAATTAATTCAAAAAGGATTTTTTTCCCCCCGCTAATATCTTGTCTTATCTCCCGCAGCCTTGGCCCTCCGTGTCCGATCCCGCCAAGGACTTCATCCGGGCTCTGCTGGAATGGGACCCGAAACGGCGCCTGCGAGCCGAGCAGGCCTCGCGGCACCCGTGGATTCTCACGGCCGACGACGGCTCCTCCTCGAGAAACCTCCGCCGCTGCGTCTCCGGCAACTTGCGGCGGCGGACGTCTCGGAACTCTTCGCGCTGCCAGAGCAGAAACGCAAACTCGGAGGCGGAGCCCCGTTCCATATGCAAACGTCCCGCTGGAACTTTAGCTTGATGAAGGAAGCCCAACTTCACAAAAGGTCAGAGATAAAACCCGCATTTTTTATTGCTTTCAACATAAAGGGGCGGAGCCAGCAAGGGTTTTTTTTTTTTTTATAGTTCATGAAAAATAACTAACTTATATTGAAAGAAACCTTTCCTGACGAAATATTTGAATTAAAAGAAAAAATATTCTAATAAAATTTGTATTCAAATTATTTGTATTTATGCTGTATTTTATTATAATAAATATTTATTTTCATCAAAATATATTTAAAACATCCATTGAAATGAATTCAACATTTATTTCTCAAATACATATCTTTTATTTAAGAAATATATATATATATATATATATATATATATATATATATATATATATATATATATATATATAAAATTTATTTTTGAAATATATATTATATATATGAAAATAAAATATTCAGCGTTTCAATGCTGTCTGATCTTTTTTTTCTTCTTTTTTTTTTTATAACTTGCAGACCACAACAAAATCTGATTTTAGTACATGCTACTGGCCGTGAAAATGTGAGGAGGGGGCCACAAATGGCCCCCGACCTGCACTTAGGAGAACTTCATGCATTTATGAAAAAAAAATACACCCAAAAAAAACAAAGGTGTCACTGAAAACGATTTTGCAATGCATTAAATCCTGTTTCAATTAATTTGCTCTTAATTTGAAAACTGTGACGCTTAACTGTGTTTGGTAGCTTGCTTGAGGACACATCTGTCCCTGCAGTAGGAATTATGGCAGATTTGATGAAAATGGATCATCATCTTCATCATCTTCCCTTTTTGGTTGAACTGGGATCAATATTCCCTGCGGTCAAGCAACCCAAGATATTTTTTTTTATTTAAACAAACGTCAGTCTTGCTGCTATTGTGCACAATACTTTTTTGTTGTTGTTTGCGCTCGATGGCGCCGCTTTCTAGCGCGATATTGGACAAGCCCTATTCTTTTTTTTTTCTTTTTTTTTTCCGCTATTCAGTCAGCACAACAAAATTCCGCCTAGCGCCTGATAAAAGACGACGAAATAGAGTCGAAGGCAATCGCAGAAAGCGCTTTTTTTTCCCCCCCCGTTTGCTTTTCCTTTTGATGATGATTATTCCATTTCTGGGGCCGCCATTATCTTTTTGAGAGCGTCCTCTCTTGTGAGTCAGGCACTGTTGTGCGCCGCCACCAGTGGCCCCGCAGGGTCGGAACCTCCAAAACGGGCCTTCACATTTCCTGAATCAAAGAAGAAAATAGAATTTTTTTTTTCGTCAAGTTTCACTTTAATGACTGCGACTCAGGAAGATATTATATTAACATTATATTATTTATTGAATACCTTTCCTTCTATGTGTGTTGCTGCACCGTTTTTGTTCAAACGCCGCCACATAGATGGCATTGAATGAGTTAAGGCATTTGTCTCAAATGTTTTCACTCCCAAAAACCAATCTTTAACATCATTAAAATGAAGCACCGCTAAAGATAAGCGTTTATCATACCAACACGCAATTATTTATTCTGCTTTATTCTTGGCGACTAATTGGGTGGCCTTTGAAAGTCATCTTTTTCTCCAGAGAATCGGTACGGAGCGCCGTTTATGTTTGCAAGCCGCTTACTCCATTATTTCCATAAAACCGCTTTTATTTTTCGACTCAAAACTGCTTTTTACAATCAATGCCTGTTGGGTAACTTTAGGTCGGCAGTAAATGTATTTAATTAATTAATTTAAGGCTAGCGCAATGTAAAATGCATTAATGTTTTGTTGCATCCTTAAACCTGGGGTGTCATCAACTGCTTCATGAAGCTTCATGAAGCCCTTGTGATATTTTTGGACTCCTTCGGATGGTGCTTGGTTTAAAGATGAGTGTTAGTGAAAAGGAAACTTATTTAATTGCTATTGCATGTTTAAAAACACAGTGGAATCATCAAGAGGAATTAAAAAACATCACAAGGGCTTCATGAAGCTTCACGACACACTCGTGATATTTCTCAACTCATCTAGATCGGGCTCTTTGTTTAAAGATTGCGGCCGGCGCATGGTAAACCGTATTCAATTTCTACTCCAACTTAAAACCCAGAGTTTCATCTAGAAGAGTTAAAAACGATCACAGGGGCTTCACGAAGCTTCATGAAGCCCTTGTGATATTTTTGGACTCCTTCGGATGGTGCTTGGTTTAAAGATGAGTGTTAGTGAAAAGGAAACTTATTTAATTGCTATTGCATGTTTAAAAACACAGTGGAATCATCAAGAGGAATTAAAAAACATCACAAGGGCTTCATGAAGCTTCACGACACACTCGTGATATTTCTCAACTCATCTAGATCGGGCTCTTTGTTTAAAGATTGCGGCCGGCGCATGGTAAACCGTATTCAATTTGTACTCCAACTTAAAACCCAGAGTTTCATCTAGAGGAGTTAAAAACGATCACAGGGGCTTCACGAAGCTTCGTTTATCCATCACGACTTTACACATGACTTTTGACATAACAACTCTTAGTTTGTGTCCCCAGGAGGACTCTTGGCGTCCGGATGGTGCAAGTGGCTCCTCCGCCCGCCTCGATGTTTACCTCCGCGCTTGGTGTGAGGCTGCTAAGGTAAGTTAAGTGGCTCTTCTTCCACCCGCGCGGCTAGATCAAACATTTGCGAGATGATCCACCTCAGGCAGCAATTACAAATCCTCTCCATTTAATGATCGCGGATGGAAAGAGCGGCCCTCGTTTGGAGCCTTCCGGTTTTGTTTTTTTGTTTTTTTTCCTGTCTTGTTTCGCCGCAGAGGCGTTTGCTTCGATCCTTTTCTGTCGGAGGATGCGACGGGAGTCAAGCGTGTCATTATTCTTTCCTGGCAGGTGTTGTCATTGAGCCCGTTGGCCGCTTCCCGCCGCTTGTCAGCGCTCAAAAAATTTCCTCCTGTCGTTTGTTCAAAGTCCTCCGGGCTTGACGTGCATGCGCAATTTTTTCTATCGGGGGTGTTCAACCTACAGTGCGGGGGCCGTCTGCGGACCGCCGTTCAGATTTTTGCGGTATATTGGAAAAATACATGTTGACGTGGACAAGTGTATTTCTTGCTTGGTTGCTTTTTATCGTGTTTTTAATTATTTCAAACAAATGTTTGAAAAATGATGTCCGTTTTTCTCGTCCCCAAACTTTTTTCTCAGAAGGGCCAAATAACTTTTCCCTCCTCTGATGGGGCCGGGGTCGGTTTGGAACAAAACGGGAGATGACTGCGGAGGTGCCTAAATGTAATATTTTTATTTATTTTATTTATTTTTCCAGGAAGATAAAATTTAAAAAACCAGGATTTTTTTTTATCTCAATGAATTTCATTATGATTATATTTGTTTATGCTTTAATCGGGAAAGTAACCTTATCTATTATATATTCATAATAGATTCATGCAGGTGTAAGCCCTGATCATGTAGCTAAATTAAAAAAAAAAAAAAATCATAATGCATCTTCTGGTATTGTTCAAGGGGCCGGAAAGAACGTGGAGGCGGGCCGTATCTGGCCCGCGGGCCGTAGTTTTGGGACCTCTGCTTTACGCGATCAGGATTCATGCAAATGACCTGCAAAAAAAAAGTAATGAGCTTATTTATGAATTGTTTTTTGTTTAATATTTTCTATTGATTATTAATTGATATAATTATGCTATATTTATGTGTATTTCTATATTCTATATTAAATATTTATTTGTTATACATTCAAAAATAAAAATAATTATTTCAATAATAATAAATACATGTTTTTGTTTTTATTTATAATTATTTAATTATTTTATTTATTTTTAATAAGTATGAATACTTTCCTAAAATTGACAGCAGTGCAGAAAAGAAAAACATATTCATAAGATTTAACATTCTAATCTAACATTCTGGTTTCTCGGCAAATCTAATTGACCCATTCGATGCCAGGGACGGATTTTCACGTTTCTTAAGAGTCCTGTCATTTAATCCCAGATATTTACAGTAATAAATCGATACTTAAAGGGATAGTGTGTAAGATTTAGAGCGTTTTTCATGACGGCCAGCAGGAGGTGCTGCAGGTGCTGCATTCACCACCGTCCTTATGGATAACAAATATGGCCGCCTCCCCCCCATGCAATATATTTTCATGATAACCAGATCTATGAGTATTTTTCAAACATAATGTTGGTCTTTAAGAACACATTCATTGGGATTAAATGTCCTGACTGTCAAAAAAAAATTAAAAATATCGTCCCTGGCATGAACAGGAACAAAAAGGTTTTTTTTTTTGTTTTTTTTTTTCCCCCCAATTGTTACAAAAGTGTAGGAAGCGAGGAGGGAAAAGAAAAGAAAAACGCAAGGAAGGAATGTAAAGGAGAGAAAAGTGTCTCTTTTTTTCTACCTTCCTTCACATTTCTTCTCAAAGAAGAAAGGAAGCATTTTCACGTTTTTAAAACTCCGGACATGAAATCCCAGGATTTAGGAGTCACTCTAACACACTTTAGCAATAGGTTTCTTCATGTTCCAATTCATCAGCTCTTAATTTGAAAATAAACCATTCCTACATGCGGCATTGAAAGGCTTGGGATGAGAAAAGCTAAGACAGAAAATGTATTTCAAATCCTTTTGAGAAGCGTGGTTCTCATCTGGACTACTGCCGTACCTAATAAATTGTCCCCCCAGGGTGTATATTGGCAGCATGCGTGTCTTTTTTTTTTTTTTTTTCCCCCAACAGCCTGCCGATGAGTGTCCTTGAGACAAAGGTCCCGCAGGTCCCAACGGCTTAATGGTCCCGTTGACCTCTTGTGCTTGTGGCGAGGAGCGGCGGGATGCCCACCAAGAGGAGGAAGCAATTTGCAGTCTTGTAAGTGCTAAATGGCACCGCTAGGAATATTCCCTCACATTGCCTCTAATGCTGCTCTAGGATTTCGAATACTCTGAAAAAAAACTCTTTGGCCCTTTATTTATTTCGTTATTTCGTGTTTGCGTATGTGTGATTGAGGTTAGGGTAAATGTTATCTGCAATCTGTTGAGATGGTTTTGCTTCCTCAGACCCCGAGACCGGAGGTCCATGTCTGGTTGGCGGCCAGTGTCGCAGGCGACGTGGCCGGGCTCCGTCCGACAGGTCGCCATGGAAACGCCGCTGCCAAGGTGAAGTGTCTCAATGGCAACAATTTAACCACCAGGCCTAATTTACTCAGCAGGAGGTGCTGCAGGATACATTTGTGTGCGTATGAGGGAAGCAGCAGAGACTTTTATACACGCACACACGCATATATATATATATATATATATATATATATATATATATATATATATATATATATATATATATATATATATATATATATATATATATATATATATATTGCACAAAAACTGGCTTTAAGCTGCAAATTGTGTCAGGTTCCAGTTACTTTGCTCTTAATTAGAAAATAACGTGTAGGCAATAAACCCCGTCTTACGTTTTGTATAAAACAGTGTTTAATAGCAGTAAATTTAATTTTCTGATAGCTGCAGGAACCTGTTAAAATCAGACGCAGTCCTTTGAGGAGCGCTCCATCGATCCCGAATTCATCATGTGATGTCATGGTTTGGCGGCGAGCGCGCCTTATGGTTTTTCAAGTATGTTCCTTAACTCAATCAAGGTTGGCCAATTGGAATGATAATCCATGCGCCCGCGAAAGGTTATTGATATGGACAAGCGGGAGGAATGGATTTTCTCGCTTTCCGGATTGCCGACTGGGCTCCCGGCGCGCTCGTTGTTGTCGGGCGTGAGGCTGCCGTTGCCATGGCAACAGCATCCCCGGGATCCCGCCCGCTTCGGCAGCGGGGCGAGTCCCAAACAAATCCGCCCCGAGAGGAAAGATCGGTGACAGGCGCCGGAGTTGCGAGACAGGCGCGGAATGCACAAATCAGATGGGATTTTCAAAGGGGATCCCCGCGGCGAATCGCAAGGGCCCGGCGTTCCGGGCCCGCACTGGCGGGGGGGCAAATGGCTGCGCATGTCTGACTGTTCCACTTTTGATCTCGGTGTTGGACCCTCCTCGCTTTCCCCGCATGCTAAGAGCGCTCGCACTTTGCTCCAGCCGAGCTCCCCTTGATTAACTTCTCGCAGGCTAATTACGCCAGGGTAGTGTAACTTCTCTCTTTTTTTTTTTTTTTCATGGCATGAATGCTGATTTTTTTTTTTCCTCGTGAGGGAAGAGTCATGCTGCAGTGTGCATTGTAATTCTAATGGAAGCTCATGGAGGCTTGACCATTACGTGGCTCTCCACTACCCCCTAGTGGACACATCTGAAAGTGATGCATTTTTTTTGTTTGTTTATTTGATATTTATTTATTGCATGTGTTTTTTGCTCGGTTCCCGCACATGTAATAAACCCTATTGTGTTCTTTTTTTGGACAAATTCTTCCAGATTCTACATGCATGTTGTTGCAGGGTCGAGACTTCAAATGTAGTTCCAAAGTTTAAACAAACAAGCATACTGTATTTACTGCTACTGTAATTTTCTACATGTTGGCGGTTATCGCACTGCAAAAGAATTTCTATTTATCGTTAGCATTAAGCTAGCGAATTGTAAAGCGAAGCTATGTGTTTTCTGTTTAGTTATACCAGGAACTGCAGGAACGTCCGTATTTTATTCATGTATTTGCGCTTTTATTCTTATGCAGGTATTAAATCGCTGCATTTGAATTCACAATCATACCGTACATATTTTGTGTTTTACTCGCAAGAAATGAGTACTTTTGCCAACCGCGCACAATCAACAAACTTTTTGATGGTCCACATGGGAATTCATGTAAATATTCAGTTCAAATGCAGTTTTGCAAAAGCATTTTTAATGTGGCGACGCCACACGCACACTTGCTCATATATTATATATGATAATGGAGAAAGCAGCCGGTGCTAAGTAAGCACAAAAAAACATTTTGAATAACATTAAGTTGAAATCACAAGGGATTGTTTTTCCCTCCCTCTGTTGGAAATGACTTTTGGTGACCTTGCAGAGGGAATTGTGCTGAGCAAAATTAATTACAACCTCTAATGAGAATGTAGATGATTAATACAACAACTAGGCTATGTCATGATAGTGTCTATTGATAATTGTTCTGCTATCTGTATAATGTTACTCTTTTTTTATACTGTGCCATTAGTTTGGAGACTTTTTCTTTGAACGTTCTTTTGGCTTCTAGCTCAGTTTTTTTTCTGTTTTGATGAGAATTCACCTTTTAGCCACTGGGGGTCAGTATAAGTTCCTTTGTGAAGTATCAATAGGAGCTTCGCGCTTACTTTGCTCTAATGATTATAAATTTATTTATATATATATATATATATATATATATATATATATATATATATATATATATATATATATATATATATATATATATATATATATATATATATATATTGTTTTTGTGTGTGTATATGTATTTGCATGCATTTTTTTAGAGCCTTGAAAAAAAGAACTCGTTAACTCAGCTTTATTTACTTCCTGTGGCAACCGAACTCTGCTAACTTTACAGCTAATCACGATAGAAGACAAAAATAGACTTTCACGTAATTTTACTTTAAAATGTTGCGCATTAAATGTATCATGAAGGAAAACAAAAAAAACCCTTCAAGTAAATATCTGTAATAAGCTTTGTAGAAAATAGCAGATGAAAGATGCGATTAATTGCGAATAATCATGAAAAATTCATCTTTATTTTTTGTATCGTATTATCATTATGTATTATTATTATTATTGTTTTTATTATTGTTCAGAACGTGAGTGAGTACGGAAAGTGAACCAACCAATGAATTGCGGCCTGTTCGCGCTGCCCTCTGGTGATTGGGTGCCTGAGCTGCCAATCACACATCGCCTGCTAAGTGGTTCCTCCTGGTCAGTTTGTTTGTGGATGTTTGTCGAAGTACGCCGTGGAAGTTTGTGCCTTTGCGGGCGATATTCTCCTCTTTTTCGCTGAATCCTTCCCTGACACCCAAGGCTGCCTCCCAGCTCCTTGCAACAGGACACTTTTTATAGAAAAAAAAAATTACAAGGATTTGTTTTCTCTTTCCGAAGCAACCTGCAGGGATGCAAACCACTGTTAGCATTTTGGCTAGCCGAATGTCAAGCACAAGAAGAGCTGTCATCCTCCTCCTCCAGTCCGGAGATTTTGCTCCGGGAGTCGGAACCTTGGCACGCCGCCGTCGCTTCACGTTGGAAAATCCAGATGGGACGCCTGCGGTTCGAGGACGAGTTGGTCTCGAGTTGTAAAAGTGCTGCTAATGGCGCAGGACCATGCGGCTAGGCTATGCTAGGCTAACGTTAGCCTTGTGCAAACAGCTGTGACCGACAAGTGAGTCCCCCAAAATCTCTTTGCGTTTATTGTCTTTTGCTTTCCTTTCCGCTTTGCTTTTACGCGTATAAATATGTGCATTTTTAAACAGTTGCGCAAAAAACGAATGTTGTAAAGTTCATGTTTTAGGCCTTTGGTTGCGAAAGAAAACACCTATTACATAACGCTTTGTAATTTCTCGTTTTTCACAGGTATAAACACAAATAATCTGATTTTAAATTATATTTTTTGTTGCATTATTCCACACTTCCTCTGTTTATTGGAAATTACAGTAATAGCAAAAGCTATTAATTTTAATGGCATTGAAAGGAAAATAGGGCTTTCTTTGGAATAATCTGTTATTGTTTTGGGGAAGAAATGTTGTTTCTCAAAAGTACAACTGATATCAGTACTTTATATAAGCGACTACTAAAATAAATCACTGATATAGGCTCTGCGAGTCCTATTAAAAATTCCAAGACCAGTAAGTAGCCGTTAATTTCATGAAATTTTAAGGAAAATAGGACTTTCTGTCAAAAGATCTGTCAATAATGGAGGAAATGTCATCAAAAGCACTACTAGTATCAGTACTTGGTATCAGCGACTACTAAGTTGAATCAAATCTAAAATCACGATCCCG
Organism: Hippichthys cyanospilos; assembly: GCF_059441005.1. Lineage (NCBI taxonomy): Eukaryota > Metazoa > Chordata > Actinopteri > Syngnathiformes > Syngnathidae > Hippichthys > Hippichthys cyanospilos. The sequence goes on from NC_142387.1 coordinate 14,609,511, forward strand.
ACTAGAAATTCCGAGAACAGAAAGTAGCTGTTAATTTCATATGGATTTCTTTAACATGATCTGGCATTGTTTTTTGGGTTTATGGGATCAAAAGTACAACTGGTATCTACTAAAATCACTGGTATTGGCTTGGCGATCACTCCTAGAAAATCCAAGAACAGAAAGTAGCCGTTCATTTCATAAAGTTTTAAGGAAAATATGGATTTCTCTATCATTATCTGTTATCGTTTTGTTGAAAGTAATATTGTTGATCATAAGTACTTCTGGTATCAGTGCTTGGTATCAGAAGGTAGCTTTTAATTTCACGAAATTCTAAGGAAAACAGGGCTTTTTTTTTTTAAATGATCTGTCATTGTTCTGCGATCAAAACTCCAACTGGTATCAGCAACTCTTCACTTGAATCAAGTCTAAATTAACTGGTGTCGGATCCGCGATCCGTATTAGAAATCCCGAGAACAGAAAGTAGCCATTAATATAAAGTTTTAAGGCGAGGTATTCACTGACTGCTCACAATATGGGAAATCTGAAACATACTTCAAATGTTTAACTTAAGGATATAAACACAGATAATATGAAGAATTAAGGAAGATGATTTTCTGTTTTGCTTTAGTTCAGACATTGTTGCCAAAGTATTGATGCGTCCTGTACACGGTAACGTAGAAAATACCAGACTCCAAAATTAATGGTGTATCTTATATTTTGGGAATTATGGTATTATGTATGCGGCCCTCAAAGGAAAAAGTTTGAAAATGTCCGCTATAATAACATGTATACAAAGATAATTTTAGCATTTGTTGGAAGTTGATTCTATATATATATATATATATATATATATATATATATAATTTATTTAAGGTAGAAAATGGAACCGTTGTAAGTATTCTTATACGATTTGTATAGCTGATTTTCTGGTATTTCTAGTCACCGAGGAGAATGGGCAAAACGTTTGCACTTTCCTAGCGAAACTTATTTTTTGAATTCAATCTGAAAGCATGATCGTATTATGAAAGTTGGTCCGAGCGTCGGTCGCCCCCCTCCCCGCCGCTCCTCCTCCTCCTCCCGGCGGAGCCCGCGGCCGGCCGGTGCGGCGAATGTGCGGAGCGCGCAGGCGTGCCAAGCTGCGTGGGAATGGCTGTTGGTCGGATGGAGGGGGTTGGGCCGCGCGCAGGCAGCCGAGCGAGCGCTACACGAGTCGCTCGCTAATGTCCGCCATGTTGGCCATGGCGCATTGAACCGGGGAGGGAGAGCGGAGCGCCACGCCGAGCGACACCGACACGGAGCCACCGAGACGCGGGCCCGCCCGGCTCTGCTCGCCGCCGCTACGCACCCCGAGCCCGGCCGCGGCCCCGAACGAGAGCCGCTCGCCCCGCGAGACCGTCCATGAGAACCCCGAGCGGAATCCCTCGCGCCTAGACCACATTTATGCCGCAGCTGCTTCCGACGAGCGTTTTGACAAAATGAGCAAATTGTCGTTTCGGGCGCGGGCGCTGGATGCTAGTAAGCCCCTGCCCGTCTTCCGCTGCGAGGATTTACCGGACCTGCACGAGTATGCTTCGATCAACCGGGCGGTGCCGCAGATGCCCACCGGGATGGAGAAGGAGGAGGAATCGGTATGTTTGGCTTTTAGTCGGCCCGGCGGACGCGATTTTATTGTATTTTATTTTTCAACCCTCTCTCGCTCCCCCCCACCTGGCGGCATCACCCTCTCAGCCCTCTACGCTGCCTGCCTGCGCAGGCTCGTTCAAAATGGCCACCGCGTCTGCGCTCGCAGAGCCGCGCGACGACGGAATCCCGGCCGCTTCGCCGCCCTCGACGCGGGGCGTCGTCGCGGCGGGATCCGGGCCGCCGGCGCGCCGCCGGTCGGCCGCGTCGCGGGGGTTCGGTCCGCGGTAAAATGCGGGGGAAGCGCACAAAGAAGTCACGTGACGTGCAGCTGCTCCACCATTTTGTTGACTTTCTCCGGGCGGGAGGGCGGGCGCTTCGCTAGGCCGCGCTGTACTTTCCGCGCGCCAAGGCCAGGGGGAGACGCTGAGCCTCCGCCGGCTTTTTGACAGCCGTCCCCCGAGAGGCTGACAGCTCCCGGAGGCGCCGGCTCGGGGAACCTTTCTTCCGGCGCCTCCGTATTTCTTTGAATCTGTGCACGTGGACGACGGCACGCTTTCGCTTGCTAGCTGTTAACATTGTAGCTAACTCGAACGGGCCTGCATCATTAATAAATAGAATTTTCATGGCATTTTTTTAATATTAACCTCAGTAGAATTATTTTGCACATTATGGTGCCCCCCCCTTCCCCCCAGGTTGCATGTACAGGACGTTTAAAAAAACATTACGCTTAATTAGTTTATCCCAAAGTTTGTGTATTAATTAAATAGCATTCTAGCCAAATTAAGGTCAAGAAAAACAAAATTTAAATATAAAAATAAAATGCCTCATGAATCCTCCTGAGACCCTGGCTACTTTTTGTGTGCATTGTGTCCATTTTGTCTCAGCAGGACAGTAAATTGTTTCCTACTACAAGACATTGAATAGGCTAGGATGTCCTCTTTTGAGGACACGAGCTAAGTAGGGTTGGTTCATTCAGTAAAAAGTTATCGACAAAAAACAGTAGTCCACTACAGTGGACAAAATTTACTTTCATCATGAACAATGTGGATAGCCACAAATGGAGATTTAAATAAAAGTAAGACTACACTGAGGTATGCCTACAACTGAAATTTACAATATGTATAAATCAATTTGCTACAAAGTGATATTAAACAATACCGCAAAATAGATTATAGTAAGTATAGAGAGGCTGGCAAAACTACAGTCCGTTAAGCATTTGAATCGGGCCTGCCAAACCTGAAGAAATGATCATTCGAGAAGAGAATGATGACAAGATGCCGAAGGATCGCGGAACAATCAGATATCAAACGCTCCATCCGTCTGCCCTTGTTAAATTTAAGAACCCTCTCCAGTCAAAAAAGTTTGCCCCACCCCTCAACTAAAATAAATAAATGCAAATTATTCTATCAATTATTCCTGGATCGATCTGCATCGCACTACGAGAGCTATGACACCATCTGTAGCTGTGATCCCTTTTGGGGCCAAGTCTTCCATCTGCTCCATGTTTACAAATGATCAACTTTGAGCTTATTTGCTGTCTATGCACTACTTCATATTTATTCATTGAAATCAGCTCCCATTTCCCCCCCCCACCCAAGTCCCCCCCCCCTTCCCCCTCCGTTCTCGACGCACTCTGGTCCCCGAGCTCATCAGCGGGAGAGCCCATCTGCGATGCCGAGCGGCAGACACAAACGTCAGGAAAACACAGACGGGGCCCGCCAAGTCAGCAGAAATCCCCCCCCTTCCCACCACCTCCAGCAGGCATTACATAACGGAGTGACAAAAGAGATAAAGAGGAGCGTTTTACTCCAGGCGGCGCGGCTTAGCTCCATGACCTACATCCTGCGCGGGGTCAGTGGAACGCGGCCGCAGGAACATGCACCGACCCCGCTAGCGCACCTGTGTTTATTCATTGGATCGCATGCCGTTAGCATGTTTACCACACGTTCTTTTGAGCGTATATTCAGCCGAACGGGACGCCGTTTGAAAGTTTGCTCCGCACGAGGCGAAAGTCGGCCTTGGCGCTCGGATGCACTTAGGGCCTCGCCGCAATCGTAAAGGACTTTGCTGAAAACGCCTGCTGGAGGCCGCTCTTTGGTTGCTTGGGCAACACTCCCTTCCTCGTTATTGAAAGGCATTTTCTTTTACTTAGCGTTTCATTGGAAGAATGTGCAGTGCGAAGACCCCCCCCCCTTCTTTCTTTCTTGGACCTTGGACTGGCTTTATGCGGCGCCGTGACCCTGACATAAAATAAAGCGAGCACGCATTCGCGGAACATTTTGTTCGCACACTCTGCTTTTGTGTTTTCCATGCTGGCAGCTTTATGATAATTGGCTTAGGCCCGTGCTTCTCAAATGAAAAGGGGGGGGGGGGGGGTCTTCAATCTGGGGGGGGTTGAGATGTGTTGAAAAAGTAGCATCTATATCAATGTCCTTAGGACATAATTATTGGATTACTTAAGGATATCTCAAAAACAGAAGATTTTTAAGTTAATTATAATTCAGTAAGCTATTTATATTTCCTCTTCTCTCAACCCAACCTGTCGTATGGCAGCTAGCATCACCTGTCAGTCACGTGAGCAGGAATAATGTTTTAATGGCAGGTTTTTGTTTAAATAAGTTTATAAACCCAATTGTTTCTTATTTGTAACCTAATATTTAAATAGCATTCATCGGTGTGTAAAATTGTTTTGTCACTCTGATAAAAGAAGTCTGATCAGATTATTTGATTCATCAATCAAACGTTCAAGAGAATAATAGATATTTAAAAAAATAGTGGCAGTCCTTGTGTTTCTACTGAGTTGAAATTGCTCGTATTCTTCCTTTTGGCCGTGTGTTGCCTTGAAATGAAAAAGTTTGCACACCCCTATGGTTGGGAATCGGTCACTCCGCACGTTTCCGTGACGCCGTTTTTGTATGACCCACATCGGAGAAGCTGGCCAAGAAAAGGTGGCTTGCGCGGCCATTTGTAACGTGTCAAAACGAGTGGGAGCGCTGTTTAAATAGTTGCGAGAACAAGCCGTAACCGCTTGGGCCATCTGTTGTGTCCTCTTCCAAGTACTGGCATAGAAAGAACCTTAAATTGAAACCATTTTCATCAGGGTTGTTTTTTTTTTTGTTTTTTTTTCTCAGTTTGTTGTGACTGCAATTTAGACATCTGTTTATGCTCCGCGCTTAGCGCGCATTCTTTTGATGGAATGGCTTTTGTCAGTGTTTTATGAGATTTACCCTGCAGGAATTTGCATAATGACCTCTACCTGTCAATTCAGAGGCCCTTGAGTGGTTTTTGTGAGTTATTTACCCAGATAAATTGTAGCGAGAAGAACCATTAAATCAGTTTATTGAACGTTTTCTCCGAAACAAGCAAACTGCGGTTCGCCTATTTATTTTTACGCTAAGTTGATGGGTTTTTCGACGCGCGCCGTAATCGAGTCTCGGCTGCGCGGTCGGAGACGTCCCGCGCGCGCGTTTGATGAGTAAGCGGCGACGCCGGCGGCCGGCTTTGCGAGCGCGTGAACTAACGTCTGCGCTGGTCCGGCAGGAGCACCATCTCCAGCGGGCCATCTCGGCGCAGCAGGTCTACGGCGAGAAGCGGGACAACATGGTCATCCCGGTGCCCGAGGCCGAACGCAACATCACGCACTACGAGTCCCTCTACCCCGGGGAGTTCAAAATGCCAAAGCAGCTTATTCACATACAGCGTGAGTCACTCTTCGCACCCGCCGTCAACAAATCACGCAAGCGGCCCTTGATGGCAAATGGCTTCGATGTGGAGCTAATATGTCACCCCCGCGAGGACGCCGGGGAAACTCAACGGCTCTCGTTGTACTCACCTGAGGTGCGGGCTGCACCGGGGCTGTCGGACATGCGGCCCGCGGGCTGTTTCTGGCCCGAAAACGTCTTTGATCTGGCCGCGACGTGATTTTGTAAAGTAGAAAAAATGAGCTGAACTTGAAATCTTTTACGATTCATAAATGTTCTTGTTTTAAGAATAATGGTGATGTTGTGCTTGTACTATTTAGTAAATGCAAAGTTGACTCAACGAGGCAACTCAAAATAATTAGTTGGCAATGACTTTTTATTTATTTTTTTTACCTTCTTGGCATGCATTGAGTATAAATACGTTGTCCTAAAAATAGCTTACCGTATTTTCTGCACTATAAGGCACACCTAAAAGCCTTAATTTTTTTCAAAAGCTGATGGTGCGCCTTATAATCAGGTGCGCCTTATATATGGATCAATATTGATCTTGGGATTGGTAGATGGGGAATGAATTGATAAAGTAAGCCTTACCTGTTTATTTTGTGTGTTTACAGTTGAACAAGGTTGGTGATGTTGACGTTGAGTTATTATGCTATTGAGAGTTTTGAGTTATTATTTGTGTTACTATTGTTATTGCTTTGATTATTACTATATAGTGATTGAAAAAGTTTTCAAATGTCATTAATTGAGGGTGCGCCTTATAATCCGGTGCGCCTTATTGTGCGGAAAATACGGTACCCCCGACGGGGAACTGTGTAAGGTATTTGGTTTCTTTCATTTGTACTGAACATGGTACATAATAATTGGGATGAACGGGGGGAAAAAAATCTTAATTTTAATACCGTGATATATTTGCTCAAGGTTGTCTCACCTTTCGATTCCGATATCGCCTATCTGCTTCTAATTCTCTGGTCTGGCCGCAGCTTTCGGTTTGGATACGGAGCAGCCGGACTACGACCTGGATTCGGGGGACGAGACGTTTGTGAATAAGCTAAAGAAGAAAATGGAAATCACGGCACTGCAGTTTGAAGAGATGATCGACCGCCTGGAGAAAGGCAGCGGGCAGCAGGTGAAGGAAACCCACGATGCCTTTTGCTCGCGAAACGTTGTGTAGGGAGGCGCCGATTATGGGCTTGACTACCGATTACTTCCTTATTCTTCAGTTTGTGAGTCTCCAAGAGGCCAAGCTGCTGCTGAAGGAGGACGACGAGCTGATCAAGGAGGTGTTTGACTACTGGAGCCGCAAGAGGAAGGCGTGCAAGTTTGGCCCCTTCGTCTCCGCCATCAAGCAGGAGAAGAGGGACGGCTCCAGCACCAGCGACCCCTACGTGGCCTTTCGCAGACGGACGGAGAAGATGCAGACCCGCAAGGTAAGGCCGCAAAACCCCCTAACGGTGCCCCGAGCGAGCGAGCGCCGGGGGTCAAAGTTGAAAGACCTCGGCCTTCTTTTCAGAACCGCAAGAATGACGAGGCATCCTACGAGAAGATGCTGAAGCTTCGACGGGACCTGAGCCGCGCCGTCACCATCCTGGAGATGATCAAGAAGCGCGAGAAGAGCAAGAGGGAAATGCTGCACCTCACGCTGGAGATTGTGGAGAAGCGGTGAGCCACCGCTGCTCCTCCTGTTTTTGTCTTCTATTTTTGGTTTGAGTGGTTGAATGCAACAATTGGGCGTTGTTGGGGTAAGGTGTGGGCCGGCCCTGCACGTTTCCATCCGTCGCTTGAAAAGGAGCTCAGTGACGCCTCACTGGCTCCTCAGTCTTCAAGGTTCCTTTTTTTTTTCTCTCCTGTAACCTTGGTGCAGCAGCCCCCTTCCCCGAGCCTTTGTTACCCGCCCCCACGTGGCGTCCAAAATGGAATGATTTCCTGCGAAAGTAGCTGTCGCGCCGAGTGCAAATTGGAGCCCTCTCCTTGAAGCGCCTTTGATTTCTAGTGACATTTCAATTTCCGCTTGTTCCCTCCCGCCCGCGTGCGCCGCCGCGCACGCTCGTCTCCGCACCTCCTCTGCGCTCGGCCAGCGCCGCGTTACGCTGACGTCGGGAGCCCCAGGTGCAAAGCGGGGAGCCGTGTCTTTCTTTCACTATAGTGGATCTCGCGAGTGATCCGATGGCGTTGTCCTATATGGCGCGCTGCAGTCCGTCAAGAAGATGATGTTTCAGCAATTCTCATAAAGGGCTGGAATTCCCGCTTGTATTTTCTACTTGTGCGTGTCTGTAAAAATTCTTGGCCCGTGAGGGATCAGTTCTTAAATGGGGGTACTTGAAGACACTGCAAGGGGTACACCGCATTTCAATGGTGTTTCTTCTGCTGTCCAGTATAATGCTTTTTGACTGCAGTGAGCACAACAGTAGTTTTTATTTTTGAATTGAGAGCAAATGAACTGGAATTTGAAGCAATGTATGGCTGAGCTGTGTAACTGCTTGGCAAAACATTATATGCCTTTGTTTTGCTCAACTTTATGCAAAAGCACGTTTTTGTTTGAACAATGTTGTTTTGTTCGCTTTAACAGCAACACCATGCCGGACTTTGGCTGCGAGCTGATGGCAGAGGCGCTGGCCCAGCAGGCTCTTATAAAGCCCGTCTACACCATCCCCATTATTCCCAGCGCCAGCCAATACCGACACCAGGACCACTTGGACATGAAGGACTACAAGAAGGTAAACACAAAGTCCATGGCCGCCTGCCAGCCTGATAATCAGCCGCTTGTTATTTTTGCCCGCGGAGCCGAAATATTTGATCTGGAACTTGGACCGCGTCCGCTTTGGCTCGCTGACGCCTCATTAGACACTTTTGCTCCTATGTCACCCGTCGTCATTATGACTCAATTAGCGCTCGTGACCAACAATCCCGCCCCCCACCTCTTAGCTTTTGTTTTGCTCATGCTTGCCCCCCTCCCCTTCCCTCACTTGTGCTTGATTGGCTTCGTTGCTGTCTTAACAGCTGAAAACGCTCCGACTAATCCTTTGGGGGGGGGGGGGGGTAACGGGCCCGCCATCTGGCTCAGCGGCAACGGCATCTGGCACGTGTTTCCATCTGCATATCAATGGCGCTCCGACTCCAAGAGGGCGCCTCCATCTTGGGATAAACATCCTGCCTCTTTCTCCCTCCCCAGCAGGAGAAGACGGAGGTGGTGCGAACCAAAAGGAAATACGAAAAGAAGCCCAAGCTCCCCGCCCGCTCGGCCGTCCATCACGCGGGGCCCTCGGCGTTCAATCCCAAGGACCTCAATCAGTATGACTTTCCCAGCTCGGACGATGAAGCCTTCTCACAGGTAAGCCCGGCGCTTTGGAGCGTCAACCCCAAACTAGCGCACCGAGCGTGGTTTTGAGCTCCCTGCGGGTGTTGCCGTTTTCGACTCGTGCCTTGGAACGCTTCCGATCGCGCTGGCAGTTTTATTTGACTTTCCTCCGGCGGCGCTCGATCTGAAGATTGCTCACGACGCAAAGCCAACAATCGACTGTCGGTCGGCCACATTTGTACAATGTTAAGCCTGGGCGATTTGGACCAAAAAAATGGAGCCGGATTTTCTTTTTATTATAAATGTATCTACACCGTCAAGAATAAGCATTGTGTAATTGTTGCGCTTTTGTTACTTTTTTCAAAGACGCTCGCTGAAGCCGTTTACAAAAACAGGAGGATTCCAATTGTCGAGCATGTTTTCCACATCTACGAAAATGTGCGGCAGGTTTGCCAAAATTGTTCCTAATTGTTATGGATGCCTTTGATCTGTTGCCAGAGTTTGGATGTTTATTGGCTTTGCGGGAAACTCCAGATCATCTTTGTTTTGCAAACAAAGAAAACATCCAACCGATAATCAAGATTGTACCTGCTGAGCTCTGTTTACTCGAGTGTTTTTTTTGTTTGTTTTTTTTTTTCCCTTTCCATTGTACAGATTCATTCAGGTTCTTCAGAGGCAGAAGAGGAAAGCGACCCAGATGGCTGCTACGCATTCAGGAGAAAGGCCGGCTGTCATTACTACGCCGTGAGTGCTTTTGCTCTCTCTCCCTCGCTTTTTTTTTTTCTTCCGCCGCTTCTATTTTTAACGTGGACCCATTAGTGTGCGGCGCTCCATGACGAAGAGTCCCTGATGCCGTTTTTTTTGTTTTTGTTTTTTCTTGTTGTTGTCGTTGCAGTCGAGTCCCGGCCGGGGCGGCAACTGGCCGTGGGTGAGCCCGACGGAGGGCGGTCTCGGTCACCCGCGCTTCCGTTACTGTCTGACCTCCTTGAACACGCCGCGACGCTGCGTCGGCCTGGCGCGACGCCGCGTGGGCCGAGGGGGCAGGTATGGAAATGCTATTTATGCATTTATTTAAATTATTTATTGTTATATATTTATTTATTCATTAACTATTTATTTTTGGAGTACGGTTATAATCTTGCATGCTTGAATAAATATACACCATCAAATTGGATGATGAGGTCATTCTGCAGACGTTCATTCAAAAGGAAGGAATGCAGATGTCCATTTTGACAGGCAATGGTTAGGTGAGCAATACAAGGACTGGGCCTGGATGGACTTCATGAAACACAAACTAAACTCACAGTCTGTTTAAAAATAAGATAATTGGTGTAACATACAAAAGGCATGCATGTGTTAAATATGTAAATATTTGTGTTTTGATCCACCCAGTTTATTCTGTGAACCAAAAAGATTAGAGCGCTGGTGTTTGTTGGGGAAAAAGGTACCAGGCCAATCCCTGAATCAACTGAAACGATCAATTATTTAGTATAATTTTTAAATTGATTTAACCTTAAAAAATGGGGCACGAATATGAATGAGGTGTTACTTCAATTGTTTTCATGATGTCAGAGGGTTGGGAACCAATGCTGGTCCAAAATTAGGCTGAGGAGGCCTACACATTGAATTCATCCATTTTTTAGGGCTGCTAGGGTGGAAGGCTTTCTGGTGCATATCCCAGCTGACTATGGGCAGCAAGTAGTGGGACACCCTGAACTGGTTTCCAGCCAAATGCAGGGCACACAGTGACAAAGACCTTTCACGCACCCAATCACACCTAAGGACATTTTAGTATGTCCCATTTAATTCATTCCAATCCAGGAAGAAAAAAGGAAACGGCTCAAATCAAGGGAGGAAGTGAATGAATGGTATGCAGCAAACCTTCCAAATTGAATTCAAAGCAGGTTGTTGGCCGAGGTGCGTGTTTGAGTGCAAACATGCGGAAGCGGCCGCACGCGCGCCGTCCTTTCGGCACACCTCAACATCAAGCTGCTCGCTAACGTTTTGAACGCATCCCGGGCCCGACGTGGCCGCCCGCAACGGAACCTCCCGCCGTTCCCTCGCGTCACCTCGCCAGACGAGCGGGTTTCCTGGCGGACGTTTCACGTCGCGACTTTGGCTCTTTTCAGGTTCCTGTTGGATCGGGCGCACGCCGACCTCGACGCCGTCTGTCAGTACGTGGACTCGGACCGGCAGCCCGACTCGCTCTCATCGCCGCCGCTTCCGAGCTCTCCGCTCCGCAACTCCAGTACCTCAGAAACCAATACCTCGGATCCCGCCGGCGTTTCCGGCCCTCTTTCCTCCTCCGCCGCATCATCTTCGCCGTCCGTGGACCTGAGCCGGATTCTTTTGAACATAAAATCGTGCCGCTGGAGGCATTTCCGACCACGGACGCTATCGCAGCACGCTTTGGGCGCGGGAGTCTCGTCTCTTAAAGGATTCGGGGATTTTAGTCGGGCTGTGCCGGGACTGAGTCGGAGCCTGTCGGGAGGATCCCTCGCGCACAACCGCGCCGGTCCAGCTGCCCCCGTCAAAAGTGAGTGTGTTTTATTCTGTAATCAACTGTCTCTTATCAATCGCCCCCCACTGGTTTATCAACTTATCTTTCTACCGCTAATGGAATTTCATGACATTAACGATAAAGTATTTAGCGTATGTTCATCTCACGTCGTAACGGGCTTAATCATGTATCATTTTGCCTCGGGGCAAACCATCAAAGATGGCTTCTGTGTTATTCATTCACGGATCCGTGCAAGTGCACCTTTAGAGAGCGCCGCTTCTATCAATGGAAGCCTTTCAGTTCTACTTGCAGCTGCTCCAGTGAGAATACTGTTTTATCTTTTGCTCGCTATATCATTTTACTGCATAGAGCTCTTTAAATTAGAGGTTGTCGAACTGAGGTCACGCATTCAAGCGGGAACGCGCACGGCAATCAAACGATAAAATATTGCTTATTTAGCGTATGCACAATTACTTAACGTAGTAGTAAAGTGTCATATGAACTGGACTCGCCTGATTGAGTAGTCATTTTTTTGAAGTAGTGGTTCTCAATTGGGGGTACGATTACCCCTGGAGGTTTTAGCAAAGTTTTTGCAGGTATCCGCTAATCTAATTGAATGTTTCTTCATGCGGGGACAGGAACAGTTCGGTTTTCCAATTAAGAGCAAATGAATTGGAACATGAGGCAACTTGATGATAAATTGTGTTATGGTGACTCTTACAAATCGTCATATGCCTTTATTTAGGTTTTGCGCAGATGCAAGCTGTCATTGGTGACGATTTTTTTCGGTGCGCCCCTCGCTTGCTGCCTACTTTTTGCTCTGCCTTATTTATAAATAAATAAAGAAAAAGACTCCCCCTATTTGACCGTCATGTCTTTTGCGGCTCTTCAGTGTTCACGGTGGAGCAGTACCAGCAGCACCAAGAGCAACTGGCCGTCATGCAGAAGCAACAGCTGGAGCAGAGCCAACATCAGCAGCAGCAGCAGCAACAGAAAAAGGAGCAACTGCTGCAGCAGCAACAGCAGCAGCAGCGACTGAAGGAAAAGGAGCAGCAGCGGCAGCAACTCCAACACGCCAACAATTCCCTGAGCGTGGCCAGCCCGCTCATCAGTCAGGTGCGTACGCGTTCGCTAAAAAGAAAGTTCAAGTGGCGCTCACGCTTTTCCAACGTCCGCGCCCTCAGGTCCTGGTGTCCAAGACGTTGGACCAGGCCAGCGCCCAGTTCGCCGCCTCGGCCTTGGTCACCGCCGACCAGCTGCTGGCCTTCAAGTCCAAAGAGGAGCTGGTGCTGGCCGGCGGCGTCAACGGCGTCCTGGGAGCAGGTTTGTGGAATCTTTTTTTCAAATCAAATCGTTCTACGCCGATGTATGTTTTTTTTTGGAAATGGGCCGGAAGGATTTGGGCAGCTCTGTTTTGATCGTTAGGCTTAGAACATTACAAGAAACACTAGCTACGGTCAGTCTAAATAGTGAAAATTACTCACTATAATTGTTAACCATGTTAATTATTAAAAAAATGTTTCTATTCTTAGCAATTCATGACGTCATTACATTAACTTCTAAGAGGAGAACCTTTGACTCAACTCTGCAAGCAGTATATTGTTCCCTGTTTGTTTATTATTGATACGTCACTAGCAATGATCAAAACCTTGCCTTTTTTTTTTTTTTTTTTTGAAGCGCCACCATTGCCAATACCGTGTCGGTATCACTATCAGATGAATACTAGCGCGTTGAGATTGATGGCGTGCGCTTCCTCTTTTGTTGCGGTCAGGCGTCTTGAAAGGTTTGCATCTGTCCAGCACGGCAACGTCGCTTCACCCCGGCCACCCGTCGCCCACGGCGGCCGCCCCCGCCTTTCTGCAGCCCTCCCCCCACCCGGCCGCCCCCCCGCCCACCACCAGCGCCGTCCCGGTCTCCCTGGCGGCCGCCCCGGGCAACCACGCGGCGCTGGGCCTGCTGGGATGCGGCCCGGCCGGCGCCGCCCCCGCCGCTCAGGTCCTCATCGCCAACAACATCTGTCTGAGCGTTCCGTCGGCCGCCAACCTGGCCGGCCGCCATCTGCCCCGCGCCCTGGCCGGCGTGCCGCCTTCTGCCTTAAAACTGTCTGCCGCCGGCAACCTGCAGAAGCCCAAAGTCTCTGCCACGCCGCCCTTGGACATCAACTCCAGGTGAGCGACCGGATAACGCATAATGAGGACGCCGCCAGCACAGGCCATCACAGGTCAGGGTCACCTGATTTTGAGGATCTGCCCATTCATTGGCGGCGGCCGTTTTGCTACACGTTGGCCACGCCGATTGGCCGTTAAATGGGCAACTGTGATGTCGTTTTCAGGCGCCAGCAACCATAATGGTGGATTTTTCTGCATAATATACATTTCACAAATTTCAATGCTGTTTTTAGGCTAGTGAGGCTGCGTAATATAATATTGTTGAGTAGTTTTTACTTTAATTCCAATCATCTAAAATGCCTCATAGTTTCAGTTTTTGTCGCTTAAATTGGAGTCGAATTGAGCGGCGATACACACACACACACACACACACATTTGATTGATTTTCCCCCATGGGTGTAAGACGTGTTTTGTGCGCCGTCGCCAGGGAGAAGCGCGAGGAGGACAAGTCGTCCCTGAACAGCATCGTGGACAACACAGTGGCCATGGAAGTGACGTAATGGCGGCCCAATGGTCTTCAGGTGCGGCGGGGGAGGCGGGACTGCCTGGATGAGGAGCAGATGGCTAGGTCATCCTTTCTAAAATGTGTTTTTTTGGTTATGTTTTTGTTTCTCTTTTTTTTTGTTAGCGTTAAGAGGCGAGTGTGGTGTACTTTGTGCATACGTGTACAGTAAGGACTTTTTGTACATACCACTTGAATACACAACTGTCCGTTTGTGAGGTTTTGCACTTGGGAGCGAAAAAAAAAAAAGACGGCGTGCGTGCGCGAGTTGTATAGAGACGTTTTATCACGTGCATGGTGCGAGATGCTGCTTTTATTCTATTTATTGTGCCGTGTTTACACTTTTTTTTTATATTCAGATCCTTATTATTTGTACACTGTACTTTTCGTTTGCTTCCTGTGCTCTTGTACGTGTTAGCCGGCCGCAGACGTTATTACAATGTCAACGCAAAGATGCCGGAAGGAGAAAAAAAAAATGGCGGCGTTGACTTATTCAAACAGGGAGGAAGTCTCTTCCCAGAAGCCTTTGCTGCTTCGTTTTAAAGCACTATTTTCGTGACTTTTGTGGAGTTATTTTGCGTGAGTGTTTTTTCATTTGAATCCCCTCCGTCGATGGCTTTTTGATAATGACGATGCTGCTTTTTTGTATTTTGCGTTGGAAGGGGGTCGTCCTTCTTGCAACAAGCCCCGGTTTTTCTTTCGTTCTTTTTTTTTTATCCCACCGACTTTTTTTGTATTAAGATTTATTTTTGTATTTTGTTTTCTTGTGGTCAAATCGATTGTAAGCTGTAAGTGTCATGGTTTGTTTGTGCGATAAGGGAGGCGAGTGTGTCATCATTCCAGTTTTTAAAAAGGGGTGAAAGCAAAACAAGGGGATGATGCCCTCTTTTTTTTTTCTTTCTTTCTTTCTTTGAGGAGAAAAAAAAAGGAATCTCCAAGATGGCTCTGAGGCCAACAAAACCACAAGTATTTTTGGGTGCCTTCCTTTGGGGAATTTCATGTCCTCTCTTCTGTGAAGAGTCAGGCACAAAGGCAGCGTTACTTAGTAGTGCTCGTGCGCTTTGTGGGGGTCGGGGGGGTCTTGAACGCCGGCTTGCCTGGCGAGATGTGTCCTTGAGGTTTACTTGTTCCACCTGGAGGCTGAAAAGATGTTAAAAAAAAAAAGAGAAAAGAAAATGTGACAGAGCTCTCACTAAAATAAGACAAATAAAGCCCAGGGCATTAAATGTGACATTGTTGTGTTATGTGGTTCTGTTATTTTTTTCTGGTTGCTTCTAGTGCTTTTGGCTGCTGGATTCTTTTGCTTGCCCAATCAGATTTCAGCGTGTGTGCGTTACCATGCGGATGGAGTCAAGGCCTTCGCCGCGACATGAAAGTGCAATTACGTTCAGCGATCCCTTTGGTTAGCGTCAGCATTTTTCCAGTTTTTCCATTCAGGTTAGTGCGCTGGTAAGTATGTTTCAATTCAGTGATTGGAATTTCTCTCAGATGATGAGGCCTAGATGCTTAGGTTAAAACCGTCTCGCTAATTAGCTTTTTCTTCGGTTCAATTGGACTAAATTTGATCAATTATACGACACGTGATAATAAAACTCTTGAATCTTGTCAAGAAATGTTGCACCTTGTTTTCTTTGCTACTTTGTAGAACCAAAGAAAAAACGCCAAGTTGCTTCATTTGGACCTCAGTTGGAATTCACAGATTTTATTTCGATTATTAAAAATGCATGACGTTTTTATCAAGCTAACTTGTCATTGTAAACTAGTTGCACATATTGTGTGTGTATATATATATATATATATATATATATATATAAAGTTATTGCTTCGCGTGTCTGGTGAGATGCTGTAAGTTCGAGTCCCAAATTCCCAGGTTTTTGGTTGCTAGGCAACAGGGGGAGCAAGGGGGGCGTGCACAAGTGGTCCACTGTTTCCTCATTGACGCACCTGCTCTGCTGCAGGACTCTTCAAGCCGTGTGTATTTGTGTGTGTGTGTGTGTGTGTGTGTGTGTGTGACATCACAAAGGTGGCCTTTCATTGAGCACACACACATACACATCCCATCCTCCTCCCCTAGTATCACTCATTGACAAAAAAACAAAATATTAGTTGCTCAAATTTTCATCCGAAATTGACTGCCAGGCAAATTCTCCATTAAAAAAAAAAGCCCACCACCACCATTCTCAGCGACCAATTGATCATCTTTTTCATTTTCTCAAGAATCAGATAATTGACTGCTTTGTACTTTCAATTGATATCAAAGACACGAAAAATATAAAATGGAGCACAAAAGAATTGATTATTTAAGTATCTGAATTAGAACACCTCGCTCGCAGTTAAAATACTGTACATAATCTGCAGTTGACCGTCTTGACCACTAGACGGCAGTATCGCACCGTTTGGCACCAGGATACGTCGTCATTTGGAGTAAAGGTAAAAACAGTTCGAATTTGTGGCCAAGGCAATGACGTCACACTTTGAGATACCGTATTGTAGGGCCTGACCTGCGGGTCATTTGGTTTCCAAAATTTGGCCCCATATTTTACATTTCATGAAGATGGTTAACCTTAAAAGCACCGTTTTTCGCTTTATAAAAGCCCCTAAATTAGAAAAAAAATATATCAACGAACCGTTTAGTCGAATTACTATTTATTTTCATTATTGTTGTTTTAGTCAACCAGACAGAAGTCACAGTCTAAATTAGCAAACTGATGGAACGGATTATCAAAACAAACAACAGCAAAAAAAATAAAATACAATAAATTTTTCGCCCTAAAACGAGAGGGGCTCCATACAATCCTAATGTCATCACGAACACGATTGATTTTTATGGCCGATGACGTCACTTTGGCGCGTGTATATTAGCAAGGGGAAAAAATGTTGCTACCTCAGCAAGACTTGTCTGAATTTTTACAGCTTTGTTGTTGCCCGGGCAGACAATGGAAAGTTGGTCGATGAGGTGTTGAATTTTTTTATGTTCACACAAAAGCAATTTGTCGTCATTAGTAACTCGTTTTTCCTGCGTTGCGTTCAAATTCGTGGTCACTGAGAGCTGTTAGTTTTTTTTTTTTTTTTCCTTTTTTCTTTGGGTGGGGGGTGCTTATTTGTGCTAAGTGACTCCACGTCAGAGCATATCAGCAGTTGAGTAAAATTCGTTTCCGTTTTTGTAGTTAAAAAATACAAATAAAAAAACGGTAATTATAGGGTTGAGTTTTAGTCGTACACCAATGTGCCGCTAGAGGGTGCGATTCTCCTTCCAGCAAAAAAGAAAACCAGGAAGTGGAGGAAATTTTGCTCGTGGAAATTCAGGTGTGTTTTTTCTTTAGTTTCTTTTACAAAAACGCAGTTTAAGAAACGTATTATTTAAATTTGTTGTTACAAATTTACAAAATACCCGTATGTTTCTATTGATTATGGGCCTATTGCTAACATAAATGTTTACTCTGTCATATTTTTGTCTTCCTTCATTTGATTTTTTTTTTGTGTGTGTCGCTTCAGGCTTGGATTTTTTTTGTGTGTGTGATTTTTTTTTTTCCCTTAGCTTTTTTCCCTTCCTTCCTGACCAGTGATGAGCACACAATGGGAGGGTGGAAAATGGAAAAATTTGGATTTATGGAGGCGTGCTACAAGGTATGTGTCTGTTTTTTCATAAGGAAAGAAATGGAGGGGGAAAACTGCGGAGGTTTCGTGGAAATGATTTTATGCAACACTTGGCTTGAGCGCAATATCCACAATTACTTGAGAAAGAAATAAAGTATTGGGATGTGTCCCCAAAAGAGGGGGAAACATTTATTTTTTGTAATTATTTATTTTTTGTATTTTATTTATGCATTTTTTGTGTGTCATGGCAATCCTCTGTTGTGTTTTTGTCCATTAGTCATTTATGTACATTTAAAGAAAAGAAAAAAAGTATTTCATAGCAATGACCCGGAATTTTACAGTAGTGTTCCCTCACTATAGCGCTATTCGGTTATTGTTGTTTCTCTCTATTGCAGGTTTTCATTTACGACCAAAACGTTTTCGATCGCAGGTTTCCTTTTTTTTTTTTTTTTTTTTTTCGTGTTTACTCCTTCGTGTTTACCTATTTTTACAGGTCGAATCATACATAGACAGTATCAATTTTATGTATATATTTTTTAACAAAAATCTAAAAAAATATAACATTGCAGGTTTCCCCTTCTTTTTCTATTTTACTCCTTTTTTTGGGGTGAATTTTTATTTTAATCAAACCTATAAAAGATTGTAGATTTCTCTTCTTGTTTTTTTTTTCATTTTTAATCCTTCTTTTTGGGGCGAATCTTTATTTATTTGTTTTTTGACCTGATATGTACTTTGTGGATTTGGGTTTAATTTTGGGAACATAACCTCTGCGAACAACGCATGCTGTGAGTTTTTTTTTCTCCAAATGGAGAATGTTATGCTAGCTATTCATATTTCAAAGAGATAAATCGCAAAGCGTGGCCTTGTGGAAGCTTAACTAATTCCGAGGTTGAATTTTCTGCTTTGGGGGCCATCAAAACAAAATCAAACGAGGCTTTAAGGCTACACTTTATTCCCAAAAGCTTAAAAGAAATAAATACATAACAGGTAATAACAACTAATTTGGCGATGGGCCCGGCCCCGACTGGAGATGGCTCGTCGTTTTTTTTCCGTCTGCGGCCTGGCCAAGCGCGGAATGAATGAACAAAGTCTGGCTGCCTCACTTACGCACTTTAACACACACACGCACGCGCGCGCACACGCATGCCACTCTGGCACTCGGCCTTTGGAGTGGCCGCGAAACCATTTCATCAGAGTTGAACATGTCATTATCCACGTGAACATCAAGCTGATCGTTGGCTGGAAAGCATTCTTTTTGGAGTTTTCGATATCAATATAACATCAAGCTAATCGTTAGCTCGAAAACATTCTGTTTGGAGTTTTCACTTTTGCTTTTAAAAGCAGACGTGACCTTTGGGGTCAAGTCGCTGCCAGTCACTCTGAGCACAGATAGACAGACCCCCCCCCCCCTCTTCGTCAACTCATTTTGGATTTGAGTTTGAAAGCGCAAATAGAGGACCCACCCCACCCACCTCCACCCATTCGGCACCTCGTACCTACCTCCAAGACGTAAACATGTAGCTCGCCACCCAGTCAATTAACAAACAAAAATAAGTCCTTATTTGGGCCCAAAACACGTAAAAATGCGTCTTTGGGTTTGAGTGAGTGAGTGAGTGAGGTTTTTTTTTTTTTTTTTTTTTAGGGTTAGGGTTAACGATAATAATAATAATAATAATTTGGTCAAATCATTCAATCAAGTGTTTACCGTAATTCCCCAAATATAAGACAAACTTTTTCCCCCCCCCCCGAAACTGAAGACCATAAGTGTGATTAATACGTCAGTCAATAAGTGGATGCACAGTGGATGCATTTTTATATCATTCTTACAATAATAACCGTAACAGAAATTAAGGGCGCATTTCATATTTGGGTGATTACAACATATACCTATTTATTTTTTTAAGTGTTTGGCTAAAGTAGTGTCTAAAATGGGCTTCAAAACATGATTATTTTGGGTTTGACCCATGCGTCCCGGTACCACTTGATCCACTGACCCGCGGTTGCGGTCTTGTCCTTGAAGCAATAACTATTTGACTCAAAAAAGAATAATAATAAAATATTCTGACGCATGTATTCTTTATTCTCTGCAAAACAAAACATAACTGTGATTCTTAGCTTTATTTATTATTAATATCTGATATCCAGAACTCCATGGTCAATAAAATTTGTATATAAATGCATTACTATAGCTTATGGGGAGGGAAAGATTTAACAATGGCTGTCCAATTTCTTTTTTTTTTTTTAGTCCCAATTTGACGATTCCGATCTAGCTGCCTACACATGTCTTTTACAGACCAGGATGTTGCCCCCCCCCAACCTTCTTAGCCGACTCACCTTGCGGAGTCACGATGATGTCACGACGCAATCATGCGGCAGGCGGGGACGAGACGTTTACCGCCGAGGCTGCCGTCTGCATGTGAGGTCATCGCAACACGTGCGTTACGTGAGTGAGGTCGACGGCGCGCTTAAAAATGTCAGATTTTTCTTCCCTCTCAAGGATTTCACGCGTCATTACAGGGCGATGGGAGGAAAAAAAAAAACGGAGATGATAAAATGGTCAAATGAATTAATTACAAATGAAATGAACTTTATTTTTGAATGTACAGTTATACTGTATACATACTGTGTACATACAAGTCAAAACCTGTGGCATTATGGGGAAAATGATGGGAAAAAATACAGAAGAGACATGAATAAAACCCTAAAATTTAATATTTAATATTTAATTGAATATGCAGTATCTTCGCTTGGTTTTAGATCTTAATGGAATTTCGTCACTTTTTTTCTCTCGTGCATATGCGAGTCAAAACCCAGTGGCATGATGGGAAAAAATGCAGAGTACACTTATAAAACTCTAAGACTCATTTGCGGTTTCTTTGTTTCTTTTTTTTAATCTTACTTGAACTACATAATAATTTTTTTAAAAAAATGCTGAAAAAGCAGCCTTTTTTGACTTGTACATATGCTAGTCAAAATCCAGTTGCATTCTGGGAAAAAATGTGATCTCTTTAACTTTTATCCGACAAGTACATTTAAGCATATTTGTACGTCTGAGACCCTTAATCGGAAGAAATGCGTCAAAATAATGTGTCAAAAATACTATAAGTTGTGAAGCCAGTCAGCACGTCGGGGTGCGGTGCGCCGCGCCGCGCGAGGTGTGAGCGTCTTATCGGCGCGGCGGCCTTTCTCGCGCCGTCCCTCGCATTCCGGCATGACGCCTATCAGTCCCACGCTGTCAGGAACGCCGTACGAATGCGTCTTTATCTCCATGGTGTGCCACAGTGTTTGTTCAAGGAATTTTTAGGTGCCCCCCCACCACCCCCGAAAAAATCTGGGGGCCAGACAAGGTGGCAGACGTAAGGACGCTGACATCAGGCATCAGTTTCTTCCCATGGAATAATAATCCCCTTACATATCCTGCAAATGTTGCCTTTTGTATTTTAGATTAGCATTATTCTAATTTAATACAATATATGCATATGTGCATGTAAACAGTTGGGCTTTAATGTGTGTGAGTGGTCATAACATCGGGAAAAAAAACAAGGGAGCAACTTCATGGTGGCCCGCCGCATTACGGGGAGACGAGCTCGGACGTGTGAAGGATTCCCCCCTTTTGAGGGGGGGGGGGGGGGGGGGGGGGGGGGCTCAA
This sequence comes from Hippichthys cyanospilos, assembly GCF_059441005.1. Classification (NCBI taxonomy): domain Eukaryota; kingdom Metazoa; phylum Chordata; class Actinopteri; order Syngnathiformes; family Syngnathidae; genus Hippichthys; species Hippichthys cyanospilos. The sequence continues at coordinate 14,630,531 of NC_142387.1, forward strand.
GTGCTTTAGCCCTTTACTGAGCTGAAGTCTTCTGCACATGTCAACACGAGAGGAGAGCATTTCCAATCCCGCCAGGAATGTTTCGGGGAGCCCCCAAGGGGAAGCGCCATGTTCTCGCTTGTAGAAATCAGTCTAAAAATTCGGGGTTCAAAATATGATTGAATATCTTATTCCAGAAGCTGGATCGTTAATAAATCATCCGTTTTATTTCCTGCTTGTCTGCTGGAAAGCTAATTGATGATGACGCTGGGCGTCCGTAGGAAAAGGCTTTTGAGCAAAAGTTGCTTCCTCTTCCAATTCATTTGCTCTTATTTTGAAAAGAGAGCTGACCTTTTCCGCTCACTGCGTTAAACCAGATTGGCTTATTCCGTCAAAATGTCACACCCCCCCAAAAGTGCCATCACAGCAGAGGTTTCCAAAGTACCAGTTCCTGAAAATACATTTTTTTTTACATTTCAATGCTATGTCAAAGAAAAAGCAAACAAACAATAAGGTTTTTTTACAATAAAAAGTAGAATGACATGGAACAAGTCTTGAAGTCATACATACATACATACATATATATTTTTTTTCCTTTCTTTTGAAGGCATAATTAAAGAGAAATGGATGTCCGGGAGGACGTCTTGAGGTCAAGGCCACACGGGGAGAGACTTTACATCAAAGTGAGAGTGAGGAGGACTTTTTTTTTTTTTTTTGGAGGGGGGGGGCAGGAGTCGCCTTTCCAACTCCCCTCTTCCCGCCCATTTTTTCAGGAGCCGGTGCACTGAAGCGGCTTTGTTGGGAGCAGGAGGAGGAGGAGCGGGGGGGGGGGGGGGCAGGAGACGCCGGCTTTTTAAGGCCGGGGCCCACCCGCGCCGCTCAGAGTGGACTTCATCTCTCAAAAGCTCCAAGATGAATTTACGGTAGCCCATCACAACCGGTCCACTACATTTTCAATCGATTTCATTCTGCGCGTTCATTTTGATATGTTTTTTTTTTTTTTTTTTTTTGCAGGATACTTCCTCGGTGCGTCGGATTTTTTCTTCTCCTGAGTTCCACGGCGGGTTACCAGCTGGATGGTGAGTTTCCTTTCGCTCGGGTTCTGATGATGCTCGCTTCCTTTTTGGACGGGTTCTGATTCATGCGGGGATGCCAAAATATCGGAGTAATTCACGCGTCGGAGATCTGACCGGCGCCTTGCAGTTGGAAGGGAGGAAATTGGGTAAAAGTTGACGTTTGGGCATTGGAAGCCGTTCGCTGCCATTGACGGATAAAGACGTCAGAGATTCGTTTTTAGTGGGCTGACGGCGGATGTGCAAATTTCAGCGCAGGTATGGCATGTATCCAAAAATAACTCATTGACCGCCGTTGACGGCTATAGACGTCAAATATTTGTTTTCACCCGGCTGCAATTGAATCAAAGAACTGTGTTGTACCACCCGTGTCTGATTTATTCAACTTCAAAATTACATTTGTTCGACCGGCCCAGAATTGAGGTCGTTTCATATCATCTGTTTTAGTTCTGGCTCATCCGTTGGAAAATCGTGTCGCTAATGACAACCCGCTTAACGCTTAAAAAAAATAAAGGCATAGATGTTTTGCAAAGGAGTCGCGGAAATGAAGCAATCAGGTGTTTGTCTTCCAATTAATTTGCTCTTAATTTGAAAAGCAAAATGCACTGTTGTCTTTGCTTAGTCCTGGTGGCATTATGTTACAAATCATGGAAATTCCTTTGGGTTTTTTTCTTTTTTGTGATGTTTTTTTGTGTGTCATAAAAAAAGCAATGGGAAAAAACACCCCGGGCAGCTGAAATTTCCAGCAGATGATGAAAGCATGTGTATAGTTTGCAAAGTGTGTGCACAAAGGTGAAGTCAAATTTCTCTTCTCCCCCACCTCCAACTTGAGAACGGCAGCAAAATCCTCACGCACGATGCAAAACACCATAGACAGGCTAACGCCTAGCGTCATTGCCCGTTATATCTGAACAGAAACAGTGTCGCAACACATATAGACGGACAATAATATTCACTGTCATACATTTGGCAATAGCTCGTTTCATGTTCCAGTTAATTTGCTCTTGATTTGAAAAGCAAAACATAGTGTTCTTTTCGCCGCATTGAAACACATTCCCCCATCTGCTCCAGTTTTTGGAGTCAGCCGTTTTCCCGAATGGACCTCCCAGTGTGGAACAAATATCCAGCTTTTATCAATTTGTATACATTTATTCTTGACATATCGGTGCTTTTGCTTGTTATTGATTATTGATTATTCCAAGTAATAGCGTCGAAGAAGTCCATGTGTGATCTGTGGGTGGTCCTGTTTGTGCACTCTTTTTAATGACTTTGTGGGGACACGCGTTTTACAGTGTCTTGTTTTTTTTTTTAAAGATTAATAATGTAACTGATTTTTTTGGACATACATTCATGGATTACGCTAGTACATAACTGTAATTGATTAGTATTTTAAATAATCACTTCAGTACTTTTAGTACCTAAAATCATTTATCATTTTAGTACTTAAGTCATTTCTTCCTTGTACTTCATTTCTGAATTATGAAATACTTTATTATTCAAAGGTATGGACTTAAAAAGAGAAAAATCTATCTTTGGGATTGAAAGATTTAAGATTATGGCTAATTTTTTTTTGTTTTTTAAAAGTCCAAGCGTACTGTATGTTAGCGCTGTGTTTGATAAGATCTGTTTTGAAGCAGACGCTGTGATTATTTGGTAGGGAGCTGGAAGTCCCCTAAATTCCTTTTTGGGGAGTTTGTGCCGATGACGTGTCCGTCATCTTTTGTTTCCATGGTTACGCCACCGCTTGGACACTTGATTAGGTACACCTGCGTGATCCTTTGCGATCTACCGCGACAAACATCTGTGGGTGATTGTGAACCTTTTGAACCTTTGTTGCTCATATTTCGAGGCCGAAGAGTTTGGGTTTCGCAGGTGTTCCTAATAAATTGGACTCCGGGACGGTGCCGGTCGCGCGCTTATCCGGAGCCTCCATCGACAAAAGCAGCATTGTTGGTTACCTCTGTTGCGATAATTGGGGACCTTCTTTAACGAGGAGACCAACCCCCCTTTCGTGACACAGGCGGATTGTTTGCCGTGAAAGTAGAATGAAAAAGAACCTGGCCCGGGAAAATGACGCCGCTATAAAACTCATTTGGAGAGAAACGACGTCGTAAGATGGGGAAGGGCTGGAGATTTTATATTTTGTCCTTATCCATCGTTCCGTTCCTTTTGCGACACTTTATTTGTATTTATAGCATCAAAAGCTAATTAGTGATTAGCCTAGCCTCTTTAGCGCTTAGCATTTGCATACAGTGGCAAACTAGTCTTTAAAAAGACTTTGATATCATTTTATATATGTTTTATATGGCCAATCCTCAAAAGGTTTCAAGCTACGTTGCTTTTATGCTAACATTTTGACAACATTAAATTGCTAGCTTGTCTGTTAATTCTCAAAGGTTTTCAAGCCACTTGCTTGTGTAGCTAAAATGTCGACAACACCAGTTTGCTCGCTTGTTTTTTTTAACTCAACGTTTTTTAGCATCATAGCTTTTGCAGCTAAAATTTGGACAACACTAGTTTGCTAGCTTGTTTAATATTTCTCAGACGTTTTCAAGCCACAAAAGTTTTGTGGCTCATCCTCAAAAAATTTCAAGCTACATAGATTGTATGCTAAAGTTTTGACTGCATTAGTTTGCTAGCTTATATGATCATTCTCGAAGGTTTTCAAGCCACATACATTTTTAGCTAAAATGTCGACAAGAATTGTTTGCTAGCTTTTCTGTTAATTTTCAAAGCTAGTTTGCTAGCTTGTTTTTTTTTTAATCCTCAAAGGTTCTGTAGCTAAAACCTCCGCGGTAATTCGGAAAAACCAGCTAAAGCTAGAATGTGTTTGCTCATTTATTTCAAGAACGTTTCAGCTGACAAAGCACCTAATTTTTTGTTTGACTGAAGTGAAAATAAATCATTAAAAAAGTCAATTTCAGAAGGATTTTGTGTATCTGGAAGCTATTAGCGGCACATACATTATTTTGAGTCTTTCCAAACAAATCAGCGCACGTAATTGCCGCTCGGCTACTGTTGTTCCAGTGTCTTTTCAAGTCGTCTCGCAATCAAAAAATGTAAACTTCGGGGCGAACGTTCCAACGGGGGAGCTTCTCACCCGTAGTAGTAATCTTTTCCAAAAGCTGCGTCCTGTCAGGATCTTGTCTAAACACCGGCTCGCTTTTTGCCGCGCTTTGATTTGGCTCATCATCTTCTCCGCACTTGCGCCGCATCCAAGAATGACCTCAGCGGCCGAGCGCCACATCGCAATCGGCTGAAAAGCAACGTGTAAAAAAGATAAGCCGTATTTTAACGGAGGGGGGCTCTTCAATGGCTAAGTAAAGAACGGTAAATAAAGAAGGAAGGATTTACGCTAACACATCCGTCACATGCCACTTGCTACCTTGTTATGGGTTTATTTATGTTTTTTTTTTCCCCTTTTTTGCTCATTCAAAGTGAACTTCAGAGCGTGTTTTGAAAAGGAAACGTTTAAAAACCCCCACGCAGGAAGTGACGGCGGAGTGGCGTGGCGTGGCTATCTCAATGGGAGGCCACCAATCAAAACACAAGGGGGGGAAACAGGAATGGCTAAATTTACTCGCGACCAAACATGGGTCAAATTTGGGTTGGGGATGTTTTTAAAATAACAACAGAAAATGTGAGGACAAAACAGGAAGTAAAAGTTTAATCTAAAAAAAAAACAACAACACACAATTCGGTCCAAGTCTAAAGTTTTTTCCCCAGAGGGCCATTATTATATTAATTATTGCAAGACTCAAAAAGACATTTTCGCCTTATGCCGCGGGCCGCTTGAACGTATACTGTGGGCCACAAATGGCCCCCGGGCCATAGTTTGGACACCACTGGTCTAATTTATTCAACATCATATCTTCTCTGTAGCATTAGCTTTAAACATGTTAGCGCCGACATTTCCAAGTTGTGTCGAAAGCTGTTTTAACTCATTCAATCCCAAAGACGCATTTTTTCGTCTTTTTTTTTTTTTTTATGAACTCAGACATTCTTTAATTGTTTTTAATGTTTGCCGAAATGAAGTCCTAAAAAAACCTGGCGCAAGAATGAAGTTCTAAAGCAATCCATTACAATAGGTCCTAAAATACTCAATTACTTTAGGTACTATAGTACAAAAGGAATTACTTCAGGTCACTAAGTAATCAATTACTTTAGGTTGCTAAAGTGGTCCTTGATTCATTTAGTACTAGCCTTTTTTGACCCTTATTTAGCCAAACACTTGAAAAGTAGCGAGGATCTATAGTTTTGACTTATAAAAGGTAAAAATACGTCTTTGGTATTGAATGGGTTAAAATTTGAAGTAGTTGGGGTATTTTAAGACGCTGCGCTGTTCAAAGTTGGAAAGGCATCATGGCTTCTTTATGATACTTCACTTGGACATTTTTCCAAGTATGCTAGCTTAGAGTGCGGTAAAAGCTTCTCTGTGGTATCCTAGCAACTTTGTTTTGGTTGGGTTGAGTTTTAGCTAGCTTAACAGTACAAAGTTGCGCAAACCTTCTGGCTTGTCTGTGGCGTTGCTAGCTTACAGCATGCTAGCCGACGCGTGGGAAAAACCAGTTCAATGACGAGCTATTTCCAAAGTTTGGGGAACTATCCTGACTTTTCTCTCTGACGCTGTTAGCCTTTAGCATGTTAGCATTCAGTGGAACATGCCAAAACGACGCAAAGTGTCAAAAAAGTCTTTGTTGATCTGGGAGCGCCTGGCATCCTGGTGTCTGGAGCGCCTGGGAGCTAGCTCGCATGGAAAAACCTGCTCAGAGCGGAATAGAAAGATGAAGCTCAAAACAAGCAGGTAGTCATACCAGATGGTCTCTCTCACACACACACACACACACACACACACAAACACTTTATAGTACATTATTGTCTCTTAATAATAGTAATACTGTTGTAATGATTACAAATTTTACCCCTAGCAACCACTAAATTTGACGGTATAAACAAACTTAGCAGATGATCGAATGTCTTTTAGGAAAATTCACAAAGTTATTAGCAGTTGTTACTTTGTTGTGTTGTTTTGTTTACTCAGCTGAGCTGCAGCTGTTTTTTTTTTCTCTCACTACACTGCGAGGAGCAGCCCATCAGCATTTGAAAAAGAAGGTTTGCGCCCACGCTTGGCTGGTAAACGCGAACAATTGGGTTCCCGTCTTACGAGGTTGTTTAAATTAGCAAAGGTTTACACTCGGCCGGCCTGAGTCGATAAGAGCTCTTTTATTTCTAAATATTTCTACTGGGAAAGTCGCAAAACGTCGCAGAGTTGATTTCAACAAAACGATGCATTTTGTCTTTTAAGATTTAACTGTGTTTAGCTAGCTACTAGCCACGTCTTTCCCAACTGATTCAAATCATTCCGTTTTCAGATTTCATGTCCTTTGTTTTTTTAGTTTTTTTAGTACTGCACATTCAACCGCCAATCAAATCCGTTTCACGTTGAACCTTCTCACCCGTTCACCGCCGTTGACGTCTTTTGACGTCAAAGTTCAATTTTAGCTGTGCCGGCAGCCAATGAGTTAAATGTCCGTTGCGAAAGCCTCCGCTGAACATGTGAGCTTGAACAAGGCCGCGGAGGCTTCCTTCTGGTTTTGCGGTGGCCTTGTAATGGAGAGCTGGACGGCGCGCTGTTTGAACGGAATGTCATCACGGCGGTTAGCGGGACTGAGGCGGAGAAGTTAGATGAGGTTTTGTCTGGCAAACGAGCGAGCGACTGTGTCATTGCTGCATCTGTCTGATGTGAAAAAGTGGTTTTACTGTGTTGGCTTGGCGCGAGCTACCCAATGTAGTCAAAAAGATGATTCAGCAGTCTTGCAGTATTTTTCGCTAGCATTTCCTTTTGAAATCAAGCAATGATAACGATTAGGGATGTCAGGTTGAGTGTGTGGGAACTACTTATTTTTTACGTTCTAATTTTTAGAATAGCAGCAAAATGTGCCCATGCTAACCTGTTAGCAATCACGGTTAGAATTAGCGCGCTAGCAATTACCATTTAAGGTCAACAAACACTATCATTTGAACATTTAAAGGGGACTTACCCGACGTGGTCAACTCCCCTCCCACCCACCAGCCCCAGTAAGCCATGCTAACAATGCAAAAAAAAACCTTCTCATTATATTTTTCCAATACCCTCCCCTCACCGGATTACCTGAGGAAACGCCAAAGATGTCCGTCATGGCCGCCAGTAAGCAAGCATAGATGATTTATACTAATAATAAAAAAAAGGCCCGAGTTAAAACCTCGATGAAGTTCAAGACGCAATAAAGCATCAAACATCTTAAATCGTATTCACTGTCTATTCTCGGCCAGAAATGGACACGCTGAAATCGCTAGTAAAATCGAACAAGACCCGAGGGGAAAATCGTCAGGTTCTGGTTTCCATGGCGTCGGCTCACTGTTTAGCAACGCACCAAATTAAAGTTGAAAGTACATAAGGACCCTGCAGAGTGGCTGTCAGTTGGTCCGCTGGAGCAGGAAGTGACCCAAAATGCTCCAAAAAAGTGGCGGAGAAACTGACGGGCGGCCAGCAGATACTTGTTGGTGGATTTTTTGGGGGCTTCTCGCAGGCACGTGTGACCTGCTCTGTTTTTGGAAGGAGAGAGATTGTCGCTTCCAAATCTGGAGAGCTTTTCCAGCCTGAGTAAACACACACACACAGGCACCTGAACCAAGTCTTCAACTTGTGAAGTTTCTTCAAGTTCCTGGACCACGTGAGGTTGCTTGGTCTCTATTTTTGGATTGTCCTTCCACTTAAAACCTATCCCAGCGGCCGTTATTTTCAAAATAAATTGAACCTTCCAAAATAATATATGGATATCAACGTCTTGGTAGCTACAGTAATTTTATTTTGAAAGGGTCACAGTGTAACCTCAAACACAATGTTGTCCCGATATCAAGTTCCACTGCTAATTATGCGAATTAAACATCCATAAAAGAAATGGCGAAAATGAATGTATCACAAAGTTCAGATGGATGGATTGATTCCGGTGGAAGCTACTGTAAACGGACAGCTGTCCAATCCCGCTTGCTGGGTGTTTGTGTTTATATCTGGACCCAATTTGTGATGTCAGAACATTAGAATTCCACGCGTTACCGCATTGCACTTTGGCTCTTGGCGTTTCTGCGTTTTATTCCGCTTCCCGTAAGTGCTGCGAAAGCAGCGGGGAAGGTTCTAGTGAGTGTCAGCCCCTGTCAGAATGTTTTCCAAGGCTTTGGGGCTGATCGGGACCCTCTGGAAGCGTCCGCGTTGGAGTCTCCGTCGACTCGAGCGAATGTCGAGCGGAGCCAGCGCAGATGGTATCACTCAGTAGCGCCCCCCGCGCTCCCCTCTTCTCCCTTTCCATCTCGCCCCCGTTGGAACACTTTGGATAAGTTACACAAGTATGAAAGTGATGAACACAAACATGGCGGACCTTCAGCCGACTCCAAAGCTTTGGCGTCCGTCGCCGAGCGGGTCGGAGGGGGGGGGCGTTGTCTTCGGGGGCTATTTTATGGCTCGGTGCTGACTAGGATGAAAGCTTGCCGTTAAACTGCAGATGTTGACGGTTGGGTCGCACCTCGGCACGTTTGCAAGGAGTTAAAAAAAATTTGGGGTGCTCAAACTCTCAATCGGATATGCTCGGGAAGACTAAACTATTTGGCCATTGGGCGTCACTGAAGACGCCGGCTCGCGCGAGCATGTCGGGGAGTCAGAAGTCGGATAATGTTGACCCGGTTTTACACTTTTGGATCAACTGAGAACCGATTCTAGTGTTTTAGAATATTTGGATTCAGTGGGACCACTATCTCTTTAGGTTTCCATACATTACCCACCTCTTATCTGGGGTCACGGGGTCACGAGCTTCAGCAGGGTAGCCCAGACCTCCCGCTCCCCAGTCACTTCGTCCAGCTCCTTTGATGGCATTCCCAGGCCGGCCAGGAGACGACATAGTCTCTCCAACATGTCCTTCTCCCCAGCCACTTCGCCCAGCTCCTTTGGAGGCATCCCAAGACAAAGTCTCTCCAGTGTCTTCTCAGTGTCACAAGCCCAAAATACCTCATGGCATCCAGAAGGCATTTTTATCAGATGCCCGAGCCACTTCGCCACGATTCTCACCTTATATATGCCTGGACACCCTGCGGAGTGAACTCATTTCTGCTGCTAGTATCCGGGTTCTTGTCTTTTCGGTCACGACTCACAGCTCAGGTTCCTCCAATCTGTCCAACGTATACATTAAAATGCATCCAATTAGACATAGCAGCCAGGGAACGAGTCGGCAAGAAAAGCCAAATCCTGATCCCGCTTAAAAGGCATTTTGGATCAGGAGCAAAAATGTGCTGCTCGCTCTGCACCCCCCCCCCCCCCTCTCACTTCTTTACCTGTCCCAAAGAAGGCCCTCATTGTGTCCCAAAATGCACTGCTCCCAAGTCTGGATTATCCCACTTTTGACATCAAGAAACACTTGAATGCCCTGAGAGTCTCCACTCAAAACACACGATGGATTCTCGGCGCGACTGTTCGACTTCAACTGAACTGCCCTTTCGTGGAATCCGGTTTGATCAGGAAGAATAATCATTCTGGGTCAAACATCGTTCTGCAGACTCTCCAATGCATCCCAAATTCTACAATTTGTGCCTTATAGTATCTATACGTCTGTAGCTAGCTAGCTACATATTTGTCTGTCTCTCTGTCTGTCTGTCTGTCTGTCTGTCTGTCTATCTATCTATCTATCTATCTATCTATCTATCTATCTATCTATCTATCTATCTATCTATCTATCTATCTATCTATCTATCAAGATCGAGCATTAACAGGCTGTTAGATCTATCTATCTATCTATCTATCTATCTATCTATCTATCTATCTATCTATCTATCTATCTATCTATCTATCTATCTATCTATCTATCTATCTATCTATCTATCTATCTATCTATCTATCTATCTATCTATCTATCTATCCATCCATCCATCCATCCATCCATCCATGTTTCTAATATTTCATACAGCAGTAGACGGAGCAGAATCCGAAAGCGTGTCGAGTTTTTGACCTAAATTTCTTAAGAGTACAGTGCACGTCTTTGTATGTTTGCTGTGGGAATGTTGTCCCTAGAACCCAGCCAAGTTCAAGTGTCCTCCATGCACTCGGCCAGTTGGGCACCTTACTTTCAATTTCAGCGCTCCTACTTTTTAAACTTTCCTTATATGAACCTACCAACTCTGTTTTTGCTCCGTCACATTTTTGCACCTTTAGTCAGCACAGGAAACAGGTTGAGTGGTTAGCTAAGTCAGCCCCCCCCCCCCCCCTTCTTTTGAGCTAATAATGTTGACTTTGTAATCCCTCGGGGGCATGTCGGCCATTTACTTGCAGGAATATGTAAGATCCCACGGCAAAAGACTTACGGGTTGGCAGTCGGGAGTTCAAGCCGTAATTAGTCAAGACAACTTGATCCAAGTCGTCTTTGGCCCTTAAGACAAGTATTTATATGAAAGGGACCCCTAATCCTCGTTCCCCTGAGTCAGATGTTTTGTTCTTGGTGCCATATGGTGACACATTTATGGCTTAACAATGGTCCTGGGGCTTCACTTTTTTTTATAGAATTAATTGACTTCTTTATCTTGGTTTTCAGCTGAATTTCTTTATCTCCTTTGGGATGGGGACATTCATTCTCCTGTCTTGGTTTTATCAAGTTGATTTTAGTCGCTTCTTGTACTTAACAGAAGCATGAAACTACCAACTACCACCCCTTTTTTTTTCACCGTTTATATCTTAGTCTCAAACTGAAAAAAACTGAGGCCAACCCATATTTTATTGCAATTTCACTTCACTGGGCAAAAACAAAGCTAAAGCAAAAATATTTGACTGGAAAACTTAATATTTGATGAAAATTTGCCGGTTTGCAGATCCGGCAATGGCCCGCCATGGAATTTCCCTCCAAACAATCGGCGTTGAAGATTAATTTCCTCCGGATCCAACAGGGTCATTGGACTCTTTTGTTTTTTTAGGGAGGGGGGGGTCTCGTTATTAGTTCCCAATGCCGAATGAAGTCAGCCTTCAGCTGGGCTCCGTTTACTCAAATCATGAAGGACACGTCACAGTTGGCAGCCACGCTTTGTTGTGCACATTGTGTGCCGGCCAAGTGTGTGTGTGTGTGATTGTCACACTGTGTGTGTGTGTGTGACCTGCTGGCCTCTAATGAATATGCTTGAATTTGTCTTGCTAATCGCAAGCAAATGTTGAAGTGACGTCACAGCATGCGGGCGCCGTCGAGCATCGGTCTGCATGACAAGTGTTCGTATCTTCATCGCCTGCTTCTCGTCACTGAGCTCGCTAATTTGTTCAGTGGCATCAGTTCTATCCGTACGTATGTAGGTTAGATTTATTATCGCCCATTTTTTTTTTTTTAATGGTATGTTCTCTCTTTGTAGCCTGTGAAGTGATGGTGCCACTTTAACTGGTCTCTACCGCCACCTACTGTCTTGAGATGAAACACAAGTCAACAAAGAACTTTCTGTTTACTGACATCATAGTTTGACCGCCGTTCAACGAAATGTGGCAAAAATCGCAGGAAAATCAATGTAATACATCCTATTATGTTGCAGCTCAAAAATTGTAATTATAATGGTTTTATATGGTCCAAAATTTGGACAGTGATTATTTTTGTACACAAAATATCACACGTCCAGCTGCAATCACATAGAAGTGTCGGAATCATCGCATTTTGAAATTTGACATCTTTTAATCATCTGATGGAAATTTCAGCTCCCTATTGTTTTTTTCCCCCATTGATTCTGTTATGCTTAAAAAAAAAAATCAAAGAATTTCCATAATTTGGAACATAATACCACAAGGGTTAAAATAAGCACTCGTCAAGGGTGTCAGCTACCTTTTCAAAAAAAAACGAATTTGACGCGAACTCTCCAGAGTTAATAAGAGTTAACCCGATTCAACAAAATCCAGTGATGATACGATTGTCAAAAGAACTAAATTGATAGGATTTGGACCGGGTCTCAAAAAAATGAATCCCTGATTGACTTGGTAATCGAGTACTTGTTGATGAATCACTGCGGCTTGAATGAAAATATTAGTCCTTGAGAGCCTCCTTTGACCCAAATGGACGGATTCTCCTGAACCAAATAACCCCCCCCCCCCCCCCCCCCCCCCCCCCCCCTCTGTGGAGCATTTGGATTTTTTTCAACGGGACGGAGACCAAGCGCGTAAACACGGGTTGCTATCCACATCGCGTGATGGGTGTGTCGTATTTGTTATAACGCCGTCGTACCGGGAACCAGGGCGTTCATCTGGCCCCCTTCCCACCCGTTTCTCAATGGATTGATTACACATGGCCCACTTTTGCTCGGGTGCAAGCCGGAAGATCCGAAGCGGAATAACTGTCGGCGCTGAAAAAAGTGACGGTGATCTTTTCGATCGCACTAGACCGGGAACGCGCTCGGCGCCTTTGTGTGCGCGCGTCCAGCTGTTTGAGTCAGAACATGGAGTGATGTCACGGGCCAAGCTGTGGGAACGTCGTCCCGAGAAGCGCGCCAGGAAGCGGCTGCGTTTCCTCGCTCATCATCCGGGCTTGTGGAATAAGCCTTAATTAGTCCACCGGTGGGGAAATTCCCATGTAATAGCGCTAGAAAAAAAACGGCCTGCAAGCAACACCATTACTAAAGAAAAAAAAAAGTTGCAACTGAACTGGTGTCACAACAGTTTTTAATCTGCATTTAACAGCGTTTACACTTCGGGCTGACTTCATTTCTGTTGCTAGTTTATTCTACTTTCCTGCAGCATAACTTCAAAATGCCTCCTCACCTTCTTTGCTTTCAAATCCGGCTCCACTTCATTCTGCCAACACCAATAGACACAATACTATACTATGTGATGCTACACTACACTGTACTGTATATTATTTTTTACTATGCTATGTTATGCTACTCTATACTGTACTATACCAGGCTTTGCTATGCTATACCATACCATACTACATTATTCTGCATATATTGTTATGATACACTATAATGTACTTTATTCCATTCTATACTATGCTATGTTATGCTATACTATGCTATGCTATTCTTTACGAGGCTTTGCTATACTATACTATACTATACTATACTATACTATACTATACTATACTATACTATATATACTGTTATGATACAGTATAATGCACTTTATTCCATTCTATACTATGCTATGTTATGCTACACTATGCTATGCTATTCTTTACTAGGCTTTGCTATACTATACTATACTATACTATACTATACTATACTATACTATACTATACTATACCATACCATACTATAGTCCTACTGTCCTATACTATGCTATAGTGGTTTTAAATGGTGGCACCTCTACCCCTTTTCAAATTAAAAGCAAATTAATTAGAACACGAATCGAAGTTTGGCCTAAATTGCATTATTGCGATTCCTTTGTAAAATGGTGTTTGTCTTTATTTTGTTCCGTTTTACGCAAATGCTTGTTGTCATGTGACACCGTTTGCAGTGAGAAAAACCAGAGATCAAACAAATGATGTTTCAGGAGCTATCTTCCGGGGTTGCTGAATAAGATTCATCTAGCGAAACCATGGCGGATGAAGTTCCAAAATGTAGTAAATTGGACACAGATGGCACTGCACTCTTTTTTTTCTTTTTTTTTTTAAACCATCCAAAACTTCTTTGCATCGGTTTGGAGTACCGTGTTGAAAATTTTGACACACATAATCTAACAATCAATTTTCTTGCTTTTCGTCACAGCTGTGTCAAAGGGTTGACAAATATTAGATCCCGCCCTCCAACCAGGCAAGAAAAAAACTCTTACGCTTGAATAAAAAACCAGTCACATAAAAATAAAAAAAAGTGGCGCCTTTTGGTGACGTGGGGGTTTGCGGTCCAATTAGGACATGTGTCAGAAGTGCGCCTGACTTCCTGTTAGCGCCCCGCGGGGGCTCTCACCGTGCGGTGAGTCCAATTTACAGGAGCTGCCTTACCGTGCGGTGAGTCCAATTTACAGGAGCTGCCTTTGTGCCCCGCGACTCTATTAACGCGGCCTTAACGCCTTCCAGATGTGCGCGGACAAGCCGCCACTGGGGGGCGCCATATTGGCCCGCTAAGGAAAACCAGGTGTTAGCAGATGTGTGTGTGCACCATTCTGCCCTGTCACACTTTTTGTTTATTGTACTAGGAAAAGAGCGCAGGAGGCGGCGCGTTTTCCACGCGGATTGATGCGTGTTATTTATTCGACGTGTTGTCAGACTCCAGGGAGTCGTACAAAAGACCGACTGTGGCTTTCCAGCGAGCGAAGCCGAAATCACTGTGGAAAAATATGCTACAAATCCATATTAGCGCAAAATGCTACATGGAAAAGACAAGTCGTGTCAGGTCTCAGTTTTCCATGGATGTTTTATTAGATGCACATCGTGTATAGCGAATTTCCAACATAGCTCATACTAGCATGCTTTGTTGTTAGCATTAGCATTCCTGATTTACTCTGACAACATTTTGCCCCGCTGTCACTTGAATTTGTGCATTTGTTGATCTTTTAGAACTGGAAATTATGGCTTAGCTTAGTTTAGCTTAGCTTAGAGTGTCACCTAGTGGACTTTAGTGGACTTTGCATGATTAAAATTCGCTCAAATTTTGAGACCAAAATCTATTAGAGCTGAAAAATGCTTCATTTATTTTCACATCTCAACACTAGTCTTTGGAAAAGTTAGCTTCGCTTAGTTTATTTTGTTAGAGTGTCAATATGTGTACAGCTGACATTGACAAGACTTTAATGGACAAGCTGTCTTTGAAATATACATATATATGTCCATTTATAGAGCAAAATCTATCAAAACTGAAAAACAATTGAATTCATTTCCAAATCCCATTAGTAATAGTTAGCCTAGCTTAGTTGAGGTCATTTTAGCATCATTTAGCGCATCAACAAGTGCACTACTGACATCTATAGGACAAAAGTGGACCGGCTGTCCACGCTGAGACCAAAATCCATCAGAACTGAAAACAGCTTTGTTTCATCAAATCCGAGCGCCGGCCTTTGTCAAAGGGTTCTTCGGCCTTGTCCCCAGGTCGCGGTCCTCGGGGCGATCTGGAGCTGACGGAGTTGATCGGTTTCCCCCTCCCGGAGTCGGTCTCTTTCGTGACGGGCTTCCAGGGGTACCCGGCCTACAGCTTCGGAGCCGACGCCAACGTGGCCCGCGTCACCAAGTCCGTCATGCCGGACCCTTTCTACTACAACTTCGCCATCACCGTCACGGCCAAGCCCGCCACGCGGCGGGGCGGCGTCCTGTTCGCCATCACCGACGCCTACCAGAAAGTAAGCGCTCCTCAGCCCCGCGCCGGCCTCCGTCGCTTGACCCTCTGCCCCGTTTCCCGCCTCCCAGGTGGTCCAGTTGGGCGTGGCCTTGTCCGAGGTGGAGGACGGTTCCCAGAGGGTTCTCTTCTACTACTCTGACCCCAGCAGCGGAGGCAGGACCCAGGAGGCGGCTTCCTTCAAAATGAACGACCTGACGGAGACCTGGGCCAGGTTCACCTTGACGGTTGAGGGGGCCGAGGTTGGTCTGCTCGCGCCTTACAAAATGGCCGCCGTGTTTGTCACAACCTATTGAGAACACTTCAGTAAAAAGCTTGTGCCGAGTCGTAGCAAAGATCTTAGCTTTAACTTATCGTAGAGGCTAAGATAAGCTAAAGCTAATATCTGCACAGGTGGCGATTTCAAATGCATAGTTTTTAAATTGAGTCCATCTTTTTATGGTTTTATAGGGTAAAACGAATCAATACCATTAATTTTATTAGTAACAAGTAAATTAGGGTGTCCTAAAAATTTTGACCTCTGAAACCTAAACTAACACTTGAGCTCTGTAATGCCAATAGTTGCCACAAGATAGCGCCAAAGCTCTGGCTCTTAGGAGCGGTAATCCCTGTCATGGAAAATCTTGACAGAGAGCTAAAGAGAAAACAAGTTTAGCCTGGGTTGTTACTGAGAGCCTTTTTTTTCCCCAAATGAGATCATTCCTAAAAGTTCAAAATGCTCTTTTGTTTATCTGTAAGTCCATTTATTTTCCTATGGTTTTATTCCGTGGTAAAATACAAAAACATTGGGGTGTTCTAAAACATTCGTCATTGGCAGCGAATGAGTTGACGAAACATCATCTTGGCTGCTTCAGGTGCGCCTGGACATGAACTGCGAGGAGTACCATCGCGTGGCGTTCATCAGGAGCCCCCGGCCTCTCACCTTCCAGGCCAACTCCGGGATTTTCGTGGGCAGCGCGGGGGCCGCGGGCTTGCACCGCTTTGTGGTGAGTTCGTGGACTCGGAGCGTTGTGGGAGATGTGATGATTCTGATCGGTAGCTCGAATACGGAATTTTGCTGCTCCCAGCGGACCTTTTTGATCCACAAACGCAAAAGTAAACAAAATGCGAACGAACGCTCGGAAATAGTGCCGTCCGCAACATGTCATAACTTAAGTTTTTTTGTTTTTTGGGGTACCAGGGTTCCATTCAGCAGCTGGTGCTCAAGTCCGATCTCACAGCCCGTGAAGACCATTGCGAGGAAGACGACCCTGACGTAAGAGCGCGCACACACACACACACACACACACACACACACACACAATTACAAACCCCCGTGTGGGAGCAGGCGCGTGGCCTCCCTCTGCTGGCTAATATGTGAATTGCATGACCATCAATTTGGCCAACAAAGCGCTTGTGTTTGGTTGACTTTTTAAAGTGTATTTAAAAATAAGGAAAATTCATTACGAAAAGTGATAGAATGTTTTTGACTTCCTTTTTACTCTTCAGGCATCCGGAAGCGGCGATGACACTTACGGGGACATGGAAAGAAATGAAGTCAAGAAAGTTGTGGAAGAACGAGAGTACGAAAAGGTGGATGCAATGAGTGCAATTGCTGTTGCCACGGCAACAAAGGAAGCAAAATAAATTGAACTTATTGAATGGCCTTTGTGAATTTGTTTTTTGTTTAATTCTTTATGTTGTGCCATTTTTATCAGGAACTGGTCCACCCCACATACAGCACCCCGGTCCAAGCCCCGCCCACCGAGAGGACGACCGCCAACGACGACGATGACGAAACCGGAGATGACATGGAAGAAGCTTCCGGGCAGGATATTCATACCGCAGACCCAGGTTAAAAAAAGAAAGATAATTATTCTTCATATTTCCACGAGGTGGACAGTATTTTTATATGAATGATATATTTGATATTTCCAGTGCGAGCGGCCCTTTCAGAAACTGCTGCCCTCCAGTCCAGCTCGGCAAGTCTATCATAATAATTTGAGGTCACAGAAATATGGACGATGACCATCCAATAATTGTCCGCCCAGGTTGCAAGTGGTCAGAAAGGTGAAAGAGGGGAAGCGGGCACCCAGGGCCCCCCCGGGCCCGCCGGCCCACCCGGACAGGACTCGGAATTGGCGGGTGAGCCCGGACCCCGCGGGCCGCCGGGACCTCAGGGCCCCCCTGGAGCCGCAGGGAAAGACGGAGCGCATGTATGGTTTCCCTCGTGATAATTCTCACATAAATGGTGGACCAAAATGATGGAATGAAATCCCCCTTTTTTTTTGTGTGTCATAGGGTCCTAAAGGAGAAAATGGTTCTCCGGTAAGTCATTTGTTAAAGAGGTAGTCTACCTTTTTAGCCATTTTCAGTCGTAGCAAATTGTAGCCAGAAAACAGCAAGGGCTCCAAAATTGAACCCTGAGGAACGCCACATCCTCCTGAGACCCAGCTGTGTCCACTGGAGTGGAAATGTGTTTTTCGTCTCTATCCTTTGACCTATTGGAGCTATACAACTAAGTCCAACTGTCCTCAGTCGAGGACATCCTGGCCTCTCCATGTATTTGGAAGGGGTGCGATTACTGACAAAATAGCGGACACAAATGAACACAGGGCTCAGACAAAAATTTCTGTCAACCGAATCAAATCTAAACCGACAGTGCGTGCTACCACTAACGCCCACCAGGTGTTGCTAACAAGCCCGTATCATGATGTTTTATTTTTTTGCTCAGGGAGCCAACGGCCTTCCAGGATTCCCAGGCATCCCTGGAGAGCCCGGCCTCAAAGGAGAAAAGGTACATTGAGGAGAAATCCCATTAAGTGCAAAGTCGAGCAAATTAAAAGTTGTTTTGGTCTTCAGGGTGACCCCGGTGTGGGACAACCGGGCCTTCCGGGACCTCCCGGACCCCCGGGGCGCTTCTTCACCAAGTACCTGGTAATTACCTCGCTCTTTTCCTCATCCTGACGTACAGTCGGGAGATATCATTTTCAATGGAAATTTGTACTTGCCAGGAGGGATCGGGCTCGTCTTTGGCCTTCGACGAATTTGACGAAGACATGGAGATCATTCGAGTGAGAGAGACAGAACGATGACATCGCCGCTACGTTGATGACGGGGAGGTTATAACTGTTTCTTCGGACAGGGAGAACCCGGCGCTCCGGGACCCCGCGGCCTTCCCGGGCCCCCTTCTCAGGACATCTTTCCCGGGCCACCCGGGCTCCCTGGGAAAGACGGACAAAGTGGACAAGATGGACTCCCTGTAAGTCTTCACTGTAACTGGTCTCTACTGCCACCTACTGTCTTGAGGTGAAACACAAGTCAACAAAGAATTTATAAATGTCATAAATTCTGTGAAAATGCATCTCAAAAATTGTAATTATAATGGTTTTACATCGTCCAAAATTTTGTACTTTAAAATAAAATGTCTTCTCTCTCTTTCAGGGAATTGATGGACAGAAAGGAGACCGAGGACCCGCTGGAGAAAAGGGAGATACGGTGAAAATTTGATTCTATTGATTTTTTTTTTTTTTTTGTCCCTCAAATTCTGACCATTGGACTCAAAATCCCCTAATGAAATTCAACAGGGAGAACCCGGAGTGGATGGCGTGCCAGGACCAAAGGTACCATTGAGACATTTCCTTCATTTGTGTCCACTAAGGTGGACAGTTTTTGAGCTATACCTTTTGATATCTTTTGGAGCTACCCAACTAAGTCCTGGTGTCCCCGGTGGAAGACACCCGGGCCTTTCCAATGATATTTGTATTGCACGCTGTCCTGCTGAGACAAAATGAACACAACGGTGGACTCGCGTTGCGGTTTAAATTGGGGCTGACTCTATTTTGTCATATTCCAGGGAGATCAGGGCCCGCAGGGAATCCCAGGACTTCCCGGCCCCGAGGGTCCAGAGGGTAGGGTCGGGCCCCAGGGTCCAGCGGGCCCTCCCGGACCGCCCGGCCCCGCAGGCAAAGGCTTCCCGTTCGGTTTTGAGGTACATCGGATAAAATCCTTCGACTTTTGTCCTTTTGTACTGAGCACTTATTTTTTCCTATTTTCAGGACATGGAAGGTTCCGGGTTGCTCAGTGGTCCTGCAGCAGAACTGTTGCGGGTACGACTCCCGTTTTAGGTTCTGCCACTAGAACCAGAAATGGGTGTTCATGATTTTACTTTCTGTCTTCAATAGGGTCTTCCAGGAGTTCCTGGTCTTCGAGGACCAAAGGTAAGAAGCGCTCCCTTTAGTTTTTAATACCGATTCCCAAACTGGGAGTCAAAGTCTTTTTTTTTGCCTCAAAGGGTGAACAAGGCCCGCAAGGTCCTGCTGGAGAGCCCGGTCTTAAGGTGCGACTCATACCTTTGCGCTCATAGCTGTGAAATCTGAGAAACGTGTTCTGAGCCGTCGCTGTGCTCTCGGCGCGTGCAGGGCGAACCCGGCGCCGCCGGTCCACCGGGCTTGGCTGGTCCGATGGGAAGCAAAGGTTCTGAGGTCAGTCAAACGCCATACCTCGACAATGTAACCGGTGACTTTTTTCGCCATGAGCTACCTTTGTGCATGTATGAGCTTCAAAACGACAAGACTGGAAAAAGCAGATTTGGACTTCTTGTAGTAGCAACTAATCGCCGGCAGAGGGCGTTGAAGAGAAAGAATTGACTGTATTCACTTCTCACGGTGCGATTTAAAACTAGTCACTTAAATTAAAAAAATAAGATGTATGATTGAAGAAAAAATAGATAATGGATCATAAAAATATAAAAAATAGGATGCTGTCTTCAATTTTTAATATGTTTTCTTATAAAACAAACTTTGTTCTTTACTGCCACTATTAAAAATGCATCTTTGACGTCTATAGCCATCAATGGCAGCGAATGAGTTAAATGTCCTCCTGCAAAATGGCAGATATTCAGTTATGCACTGCAAGTAAAAGTCATCAAGTAACTAAGTTCGCTTTTTAACCTGCGGATGACAACAAAAGGAATTTTGCGGGTGTTAATCGAGCTCGTGTTGCATTCAGGGTCCAAAAGGAGACGCCGGCGCCCTTGGACAAAAGGTGAGAAAAATACAACCAAAAAGAGCATATTTGGCCATTGTGATGTCAAATTGAGCAAGTCGCTTTTCAGGGCGAGCCAGGACGCGACGGGCTCACCCGAGCCGGTCCTCCGGGACCCCCCGGACCTCCCGGACCCGTCGTCGGCCTCGGTGACGTAAGTCCGACCCAAGCCAGGCTCCTTGAGTCCAAAACCTTTGGTCTGATCTTGGCGCCTCCTCTTCCTCAGCTCCTGCTCAACGACACCGACTTCGCCTTCAACCTCTCGGGGATTTTGGAGGCTCATGGATTGACTGTGAGCGTCATAAAAATATAAGATAAAAATATGGATATTGTCCATCCACGTGTCCTCATTATTCTCAGGGACAACAAGGCCCCAAGGGAGACGCCGGAGTGCCGGGTGTTGATGGACCCCCAGGACTCAAGGTAACAATGTTTATGGCCATTGTCGTGATTGGCAAAATATTTCAATGTATATGTCATATATAATAATAAATAACAGTAGTCAAGTATCATAGAAGATCTTAATATTTGAGTAGTGAGTGTAGGATTTCTCCCTCAAGGACATGACTTTTTTTCCAAAAATAAATGCTAGTTTATTAAAAAAAAAAAAAAATAATAATCCTCGACTATTTTCATAAAACTGTGACTTTTTTCTATTCTGAAATTCTGAATGTGTAATAAATTGAATTCATTTTTAAATGAATATTATCCACATTTTTATCAAATTCAGCCTTTTTATTTTGAAATTTTTAAGTTAATTTGTTTAAAATGAATATTATCTAAGTCTTTTATTTTTTTGGTCTTTATACTAAGTTTCTAATGAGATATTGTTGAATAAACATCACTTTGACTGGTAATTTGATATTTTCAGAGGAACTTTTCGTGCAATCCGCGTCCACACGGTGGCGCCAAAGCTTATACAGCCACTTGTCTGTTCCTTTTTTGACTTTATGCATAATATACTCTAATTTTTTACTCGAATACTTGATTGTGTTTTCATTTAATATTTTCTGTAATCTGTTATTTTCAGAGGATTTTTTGATGCAATTCATTCAACGTCCACACGATGGCGGCAGAGCTTAAAAACTTGCCTGTTCTTTTTTTGTTTAGTGATTTGAATTATGCAGAGGAGAATATGATTGAATATGAAAATAGCTTCAGATTTTTTTTTTTTTTGCACTTTCTGCACACGAAACGCAGATGAATTTTCTCAGCGTTTACGTTTGCCCAGGGGGAAAAAGGCGAGCCGGCCATGATCATCTCCGAGAACGGATCCTCCTATGACCTTTCTGCACTCAAGGGAGAAAAAGGATACAAGGTTAAGACATTTCTTGGACATTTTAGGAGACATTGTGAAGAATAATCTTTGTTCATTCTCCAAAATTGTCCGCAGGGCGACATCGGCGCAAGCGGACCTCCCGGACCCATCGTGAGTCCTGGAATCCAAAATAACCATAAATGACGATGCCTTCGAGGACTGCGGGATTTGACGGCATTTTTTCCCAACAGGGGCCCATAGGAATGCCGGGAGCAAAAGGTGACATCGGATTCCCCGGAAGACCCGTAAGCAGACTTTTTTTCCCAGTCGCATTTTGAACTCGTTGGCTGCCGTTGACGACTATAGACGTTAATGTTTTATTTTCGTCATTTCTTGATAACTCACTTTTTTTTCCCTGATTGCATATTTGAAGGGGCGTATTGGTTTGACGGGACCCAAAGGAGAGAAAGGCGAATCTGTCGGCCGACCCGTGAGTCACCACACGAAAAAAAAAAAAAAAGAGATTTGAATTTTATTGATATTCATATTGTTATTGAACCCTTTGACAGGGACTCCCCGGCCTCCCCGGACGACCGGGCCGCCCCGGAATCTTCCGGTGCCCCAACGGAGTAAGAAAGCAACGCCGAACAGTCGCGACGTTCTCAATGCGTATTCAAAGAATGTATTTCATTTAGCAGAGTGATTAGCTTAATGCTAACATATAATGCAAAACGCCTTAAAGAGGCTAACAGAAATGAGCATAACACACCCACGAATCCTCTCAGCTTCTTCGTTTTAACTCATTCAATCCCAAAGACACATTTTTTTTTTTCCAAAGAGTCCCAACATTCAATCTCCGGTACAAAATTGATGAATATTTTTTCCATTTTTGGTCTAAATTCAAGCATCCATCGTCTAAAAATGCATTTTAATGAGTTAATTAAGTTTCATTTGGGCTCAGTGCTGCCAAGGAAAATTGTGGCAAAATGTGGTACTCCACCAAAGTAGGTCATTTTCTACTGCCATTCCAGACCGTGTACCCCATTCCTGCCAGACCTTTCTGCAAAATGCCGGTAAGCCACATTTTCACTCGCGGTCAGCACATTTTTCCCTCGCTCACATTTAATCTTCGACACTTCTTTATTTCCGGTTATGAATCGATCGCTGACAGCTGGATCTCAACGGAAGCGCCGCCATCGGTAATTGTTTCCCCAAATTGCTGACGTGTCAAACTGGGATTGCTTTTCAAAACAAGTCTTGTTTACGTTACTAAGGTGACGGAACGAAAGGACAAAAGGGAGAACGAGGCGTCCCTGGCATTCCGGCGCCACCTAGTGAGTCAAAAGCTCCAAAGTTGTTGTTCATTTGCATTAAAAAAAAAAAACATCATCATAAATTTCAGATGATAAGCCACATTTTTCCATCATGCTTTGAGCCCCTGAAGGCCTATCTGTGTGTTTTCTTTTTTACTAGCCACCAGGGGGCAATCTCCCTGTAAACAAATGTAGACAGAAGAAGACGTGAGCGAAGTATTGATCTCTAGTTTCAGCTGCTATTGTACTCGCCAGCAGAGGGCACTCCCCACTAGTAAATGCAATCAGCCTTATTACTGTTGTGTTGCTATTGTACTCTATTATTATTTTACCATTTTTCTGCAGAACAATAATTGTTACAACCTTTAACAATCTCTTGCGCGGTAAAAATACACCTAATGAAGCCGCAGTGGACTATAAAGCGCGGGGCTCAAATCATGAGAAAAAAGTTTTTAACACACCCATTTACTATTTCGAACAATTTGTTTTTCAGACACGTTCAAAGGACGCTTGGTAAGTTCCGAACTCCTAACGATGCGTTTTATCAACGGCAAAAGACAAGAAGAACCCAAGCGTGCCGGTGTGTCCGCCAGGGAGTGAAGGGCGAGCCGGGCCTGGACGGAGAAAGAGGAGAAAAGGGCGAATCGGGGTCGCCCGGGCAACCCGGCGCTCCTGGGAAACAAGGACCGGTGGTGAGAGCCGTCGCCACGGCGACGCAACCGCGTCAAACGAGACCGCCCGGCCGGGCTCTAACGGCTTTTCGCCGATCCTCTAGGGACCCAAAGGCGAGTCCGTGCTCGGACCGCAAGGCCCCCGAGGAGAACCCGGAACCCCGGGCTCCCCCGGCCTTGGCAGACCCGGTCCGCCGGGGCCCCCCGGACCACCGGGGCAGACCGGAAGCTGGTCCTTAGGCTTCGGGAAAAAAGGTGAGCGGGTTTTTCCCCTTTGCGTTTTTCATCTGCAAATCTTATTTTGTGCCCTCGCTCAGATGTGCGAATCCCCGGACCGCCGGGACCGCCCGGACCCCCCGGACAGCCCGGATCGCCTGGCCCGCGCGGACCCTTCGGGGGCTCCGCCGCCGTGCGTTGGACTCGCACAGATCCTCCCTAATGGGGTTTTTGGGAAAACGTTTCTGAGTTTCTAATGTGTGTTTGCAGGTGAGCACCTTTTCCACGCTGGAGTCCATGATGCAGAAGACGGCCAGGGAGGCCGAGGGCATGCTGGCCTACGTTCTGTCCAAGGGAAGTCTCTACCTCAAGGTGCCCGAGGGCTGGAAGGAGATACAGGTGGGCCCGTTTATGAAATTGGCCTGTCTAAACCTTTTCCAATGAGCGTTCATTGCCACATAAAAGGTAGATGTTGCGGGCCATAGATTGGACACCGCTGGCATACGATGTGAAAATCCCTCACAGGTTATATTTTCCTCCAGAAAATATTCATTATTCCCATTGGAAATGGTTAGAAAACTAGGGCTTTGATACCAATATCTTGCATAATCATTGATACTAAGTACTGATACCAATATTAATTTTGAGGATATGGTGTTCCACAAGGTTCAATTTTAGGGCCACCGTGGTTTTCCGGCTGTCTATTTTTAAAATATGCCTCATAACTTTTTTATGTCCTTGTTTTTGTATGTTACTCCATTTTGGATGGAGCCATGTTGTTTTTAAAGTGCTCTTTCCGTAAAATTGAGTTAAGAATTGACATTTAAGGTTAAAAATAGTTATTCACTCAAAATGTTCATTCATTTTTAGGGTGGCCGGCCAGGCAAGGTTGTAAAAATACTTCATACTTGTCAAAACACAGTAAAAATTACCCCAAATTTTCTCTTGTGTGTAAGGTTAGTAGGGTTAGGGTTATACTGTAGCTCCGCCCCTGGCACTGTCCGAAAATGCTGAATCTCAAAAGGACCTCAATTATATAAATCTATAACGTCTATCATCTTTCAAATCTTTGTTTCTTTCTTTCAGCTCGGCAGTCTGCTCCAACTTTCCAGTAACATCCTGCCGCAGGACCAGGTGCAATTTTTCGCCATGATTTCATGACTTTTTCCCCCTTTCGGATTACCGAGCGCTAACGCGTGTTCGCCGTCCGTTCAGCCTCAAAGCGCCCAGCAAATATCAGGCGGGACCATCGAGCGAGTGCGCTCTGTCAACGACAGGGTGAGCGGCACCCCTAATATATATATATATACACATACTGTACATAGACATCAGTATTGATTGTTTGCTCGGTCAGTTGAACCTGGTGGCCCTGAACCAGCCGCACACGGGCGACATGGCGGGCCTGGACGCGGCCGACCGGCTGTGCTACGAGCAGGCCAAGGCCATGGGCCTGCCCCCCAACTACCGCGCCTTCGTCTCCACCGACAAGCAGGACCTGGTCCACGTGGTCTACCCCGGCTTCAGGGACTCCCTGCCCGTCACCAACCTCAGGGTGAGGCCCGACGCAAAACGGGGGAAAAAAGACGCGTCCCAACGCCCGTGCCTCCCGGCAGGGGGACGTGCTCTTCAGGAACTGGAGGTCCATCTTCCACGGGGAAGGAGGAGCCTTCGACACCAGGATCCCCATTTACTCCTTTGACGGACGCGACGTTTTAGCCGATCCTTTCTGGTGAGTGCGCTCGTTTCTTTGAACGATAAGTCGTTTGGAAAAAAGACGGAAATATTCCAAAAGACGTAGCTCTTCCAGATCAAGGAAATATGCAGGAAATATGCAGGAAATGGAAATACATTTGAGTGACAGTTTTTTTTTTTTCTTGCAAGAGCAAGACAAACAATCCCTGAATGCACGTCTTTTTTTAAAGAAAGAGCAAAAAAATTGTTTTTAAAGCAACAATAAATTTTTTTCTCCAAAAAAACATGTTTATTTTTTCTAGAAAAGTTGCATTTTTGTTTTAAAAAGTCTGTAGATGTGCATTATTTAAAATGAAATCCCGTTTTCAAGTTTCTCTTGATAAAAATAAATAAAAAAAATATCTAAATATTTTAATATAACTAATGGTTCTCTGATAATAAAATTCACATTTTTTGCAAGGAAATCTGTCATGTTTTCCTATGAAAAGTATACCAGTAAAATTCAAAAAATATTTCAAATAATTTAAAAAAATGTAAAAAAAATAAAAACATTATGCCATTCATAAGGAAAAACAGATTTTTGCAAGAAAAAAAAAAGTTAGATATTATGTTGTTGAACTTCCCGACCCGTGAAGAATAAAAGGAAGGGTCCGTTTGTCCCGCCCGTCTTCCCGGCCAGGCCCGAGAAGAGCGCGTGGCACGGGTCCACCCCGCGGGGCCTCCGGGCGGCCGACCGGCAGTGCGAGTCGTGGCGGGCCTCGCACGTGTCCCTGGCGGCCACGTCGTCCTCCCTGAGCTCGGGCCTGCTCCTGGGCCAGCAGACGCGCAGCTGCTCCCGCCAATACGTGCTCCTCTGCGTGGAGACCCACAAG
Organism: Hippichthys cyanospilos; assembly: GCF_059441005.1. Taxonomy (NCBI): domain Eukaryota; kingdom Metazoa; phylum Chordata; class Actinopteri; order Syngnathiformes; family Syngnathidae; genus Hippichthys; species Hippichthys cyanospilos. The sequence goes on from NC_142387.1 coordinate 14,656,934, forward strand.
AACCCCTGAACGCCGGGAGGGAGGCCCGGCCTCCGCGCGGACGTCCCGTGGCACATAAAATACCAACGGTTTTTGTTTGTTTTTTGCCTGCGTTTTCAGTTGCTCCCCCCCAGAGACTTTTTTTTCCCCCCCTCAAGTCATCATCCCAAGGGAAAGTCAAAGTTTTGTTTACAGCTTGTCGGTTTAAGCGGCGTCGGCGCCGCTTCCGTCAGACGGATCGATTCGATGCACTGTATTTCCTTTTTTTTTTTCTCTTTCACTTTCAGTCATGTTGGCTCCTCAGCAGGCTGTTTAATTTAAATCCTTTATTTATACCGTCGCAGCACATAAACGTCAAATCGCGAGATGAAATCGGAGAATGTAATTTATGGTTTGTTGTGGTTTGTTTTGCTCTTCTTTTCTACTTTTGTTTCGCTACGTTAGTGGAATGGGAACGCTCATTTTGGAGATTTCCGCTGTATCTTGCGAGATGTTTTTATGCTGAAGAAAATATGTAGAAAACCAATTTCCAATTGTTGGTTTGGTGCTTTGTTGAAAACAATAAAGTTTCTCCTTTCATAACATCTGCTGCTTGGTTTCTCTATTGACAGCTTCACTGCCTTTAAACCTACCGTTATTTTGTATATAAAAATTAATTCATGAATAGAATGACCATAGTGTTAAAATATATATTATACATATATTAAAATATTAAAAAAATATATTTTTTATATGAGATTGGTCATTTAATAATAAAAATCCAGATGTTAATAAACTCAAATTAATCACCCGGTCAAATAAAAGACAAATTGTTCTCCAAAAATATGTATTTTTATTGTATTTACTATTTTATTATTTCCAGTGCCACCAACACGTTAAATTAATTGTACATGAAAAATTCTAATCAAATTATAAACAAAATAGTAGCTTTTACAGTGAAAATAGATAAATATCTTAGATGTTATTGTATTTTTTTTCTCTTGTGGTCCTCCTGTTGATGTAATAATTATAACATATAATTAATGTAGTACTGCTATCAAAATAAAAAACAATGAAATTAGGATATATGTTTATACTAAATTGACAGGTTAATAATAAAAAACCATACATCCTGATCAATAAACTTACATTAATCACACAGCCAGATAAACGACGAATTATACACTACTTATAGTAACAAATTATGTATTTGAAAAGCATTCATGTTTAATAAAGGTATTATTGGTACATGAAAAACAATGATATCGTCAAATTATAGACAAAATATGTACTTTTTCCTGTTAAAATAAATGTTTTTGTCGTTTTTTCCTCTTGTTGATGCGTGCACTATAACTATCACTAATTACTTGTTAAAAAAACATATTTTTATCGTGTGAATACACGCCCTATGATTTGCTATAATACCGAAAGGATGATCGTTTTGTCGACTTGTCATTGCCAAATACTTTCATTTTGACGAGACTCTACCGGAAATCGGTGCGGATGCGCTTCCGGTCTGATGCCGGTCGCCGGAGCATGATAGACAGCTGGGGTTCGAAGTCTAAAGGTGAGTAAAGCGGCTTTTATCGATTTTGTCCTTCCCGGCCACTCGTTTTGGATGAGCTTTTTCGACGAACTGTTGGCCAAAAGAGGCTGCCACAAACTCGAGTCGTCATTGTGGTCGTGTGTGTCTTTCCGCAACATGTTTGTGCTCATATGTTGCGTTTCTTTGCTGCTTTTGTTATGCTTGCCGCCGCTCGACTCGTCCACGCAAGCTAACTTCAATGAGCGGCCCATTATAGGTCAGTTCCTGCCGTCGCTTTTCAAATAATGCATCGTTGGGAATTAATTTGTCCTACTTTTCTTTTGTTTTGAAGGCATTCTAGCGCAGGATCTGTCGACGCCCAAAGAAAATCAGAATGCTTACATCGCTGCATCCTACGTCAAGTTTTTGGAGGCCGCGGGAGCGAGAGTGGTGCCCATCATGTAAGTCTGCGGCGTTGTTATTATTGGCGTCATGATATCATACTTCCGGTTTGTTTTGGCTAGTAAAGCGGACGCCATCTTGGAAGGGGCTAACGAGGCTCTGCTCGTTTGTTTTCGCAGTAGATTGAACACTTTTTGGAGCAAATTTCAGAAAAAAAACAAATCCCAAATTAGGCTTTATTGCTTTTTATTTTATTTATTTTTGGTGGGGAAAATAGTTAGGTTAACAATCATCCGGGTAATTTTGGCTAGCAAAGCGGTCGCCATCTTGGATGGGGCTAACAAGCAAGTTTGTTTTCTCAGTTGATTGATAACTTTCATGTGCGATTTTGCTTTAAAAAAATCCAAGATAGTTTACATTGCTGTTCAGATTGTTTTTTTTGTAGGTAAATTTAATAAGTTAACAAGTCAAGTCCGGGTCATTTTGGCTAGCAAAGCCGCCGCCTTCTTGGATGGGGCTAACAAAGCACTGCTACTTTGTTTTTTTTTCGATTGGTCGAAAGCTTTCTAGCACAAATTATGCAAAACAAGACAGAAAAAATGCCAATTCTACGTTAAGCTACTTAGCTTTTTTCTGCAGGGAAAATCTATAAGTTTAAGGGTCGCCCACTCTTTGGGTCATTGACCCAGCGGGCCCCTGCTTAGTCATGTTAAAGTTTAATTTCCAAATATGAATACAGTTTTCTCTCGCTGCATCGCTCTTTCTGTGCCTTTATTGAAATATTTGATTGATGACAATCGTTTTCTGTTGTGGGTTTATCGTAATATTTTTTCCTTTTAAAATGAATGGTGTTATTAGTTCTTTTTTTTCTCTAAACAATTTGAAAACGCATTAAAATGCAGACTTTGTTATTTATGGCCACAACTTCATTGCGGTTTATCTTTCTTGATGTTTTTCCTCCTTCTGAGTCGGACCAGACAAAATAAATATCGATATCATATACGTTAATTCACCATGTATAGGCTGCGCCCTTAACTTTTGGGTCAGATCTGGTATTTCCAGTTTAGCTTGTTGGCGGCCATTTTTGCCACTTCCTATGGACTGAAAATGACATCACAATTGCTGTTTGCTGCCATCTCGCGGCCTGGTGGTGTCACTGCGTTTAACAACTTTTTTTTTTTTTTGCAGGATCGATCAGACCGACGAAGAGTACAGGAGACTCTTCAACTCCATCAACGGGTCGGTATGGATTTTTTTTTGCAAGATTTACTCGCCGCTGACGGCAACGCCCCTCGCGACCCCCAGGGTGCTTTTCCCCGGGGGCGGGGCCAGCATCTTCTCGTCGGGCTACCAGAGGAGCTCCAAGATGTTCTACGAGTTGGCCCTGGAGGCCAACGGGCGGGGCGACTACTTCCCCATCTGGGGGACGTGCCTGGGCCTGGAGCAGCTGCTCCTGCTCACCAACGGCGTCTCGCTTCTGGAGCGCACCAACACCACCGCCGTCTCCTTGCCGCTCAGCTTTACCAAAGGTATGACGCCGCCGCAAACCGAGACGCCCGTTTGGTTTTTGAAAACAATTTAAAAAAAAAAAAAACTTCATTTGGGGGGGGGGCCACTCCCAGAGGCCAAAGAGAGCCGGATGTTCCGAGACTTTCCCGCCGAACTGATGGACGCGTTGGCCTTGGAGCCGCTCACCGAGAACTCGCATCGCTGGAGTTTGCCCATGGAGGTACGCTGCGACCTTCTTTATTTAGTTAGTTTTTGCGGGGGGACCACGTATGTAAAGTGTCACCAAAGGTTCACCAAAGGGACATTTATAATAATTAGGCAAGAAAGAGAGCAGAGGCATGTGATTACATGTAAAATTATTATATTCTTTTTCTTTTCTTTTTCAAAAATGTACATGTATAGTAAGGCCCTTTTTTTCTATGAACAAAAAATGGCCATGTATAGTAAGCCTTTTTTTCCCCCAAAAAACACTACTATGACTTTTTTTTTTGCGTAGTGTAAATGTTTGATAAGGGTTAGTTTTTTTCGTTTATAGTAAGGCTTTTTCACTTAAAAAAGACCATGTATAGTAAAGGTGTTTTTTTTTTTTTTTTTTTTGCAAAAAAACCAACCAATTATTGTGAGGCCGAAAAAAATTCTGGAAAAAAGACCATGTTTAGTTGAGCATTTTTTCTGCAAAAAAACAACCATGTGTAGTAACACATTTTTTTTTCTTTAAAAAAAAAAAACGCTGGTGAAATGTCTCGTAAGGCTTTTTTTTCACAAAAAAGTCACCTTGTATAGTAAGTTGAGTTAAAAAAAACAACAATGCATGCAGTATAATAGGGAGTTTATTTGCATAGTAAGGCATTTTTTTTCTGCAAAAATCACCATTCATTTTTCTCAAAGAAACGACCATGTTTAGTAAGGATTTTTTTTTTTGCATAAAAAGACCAGGTATATTCTGTGTTCTGCTAAAAAAAAAAAAAGAAGTTGCCAGGTGACCATATACAGTCAAAAATAAAAACGATATCATAAATAATACGAATAAATGGTCATGAATGGAAAAGAACGTATTTCTCGATGATCATTTCAGGCATTCAACAGCAGCAGCGCCCTGACGTCCTTTTACAAAGTTCTCTCCACCAACACGGACGGCCAAACCGAGTTCCTGTCCACGGTGGAAGGTAGGAAAGGCCGCAAGGCGAGTTTGACGCCTCCCTCCGTAACCCCCGCGCCGTCCCCCGCAGCCTTCCATTACCCCATTTACGGCACGCAGTGGCACCCGGAGAAAAACGCCTACGAGTGGCGGAAGCCGTACGTGCGGCACACGCCCTCGGGGGTGCGCCTCACCTTCTTCATGGCCGAGTTCTTTGTGGGCGAAGCCCGGAAGAACTTCCACGCCTTCGCCAGCGAAGACGAGGAGAAGCGGGCGCTCATTTACAACTTCAGCCCCGTCAAAAGCGGCGCCAAGAGCATCTTTGAACAAATCTATTATTTCTGACCTCAAAAGCGGCGCCGAGAGCATCTTTGAACAAATCTACTATTTCTGACCTCAAAAGCGGCGCCGAGAGCATCTTTGAACAAATCTATTATTTCTGACCTCGCCGGCGGATCAACGCAATGCCTCAAGCTTTTGGCGAGAAAAAAAATAAATCAAAATGCGCCTCCTGATGGCAATATAGTGACTTGCCACCAGAGGGCGCCAGAGCCAGTTCATTGGCATTTAGACAGGTGAAAACGAAGCGAATATGAATTTACTAAAAACTCTTGTGGATAAGCTCTTCTATGAAAGTGCTAAGGTTTACTGAGAAACAAAGTTTACGCGAATGCAACACTAAGCTACAAGAACAACTCATGTGAAGTATTCAAGTCATTGAAAAAAGTACCAGAAAGCTATTTCTATTTTTTTTTAATTGTTTATCATTCACACTTGTGTTGCGTTTTGTTTTCAATGTGACTGGATGACACGCACAACCGTTTCGTGTTATTCGGAGTCAGCTGCTAAATGACGCACACTCAGGGTTGAAAGTTCAAAAATGGAAGATTGTCACATGCTAGTTTAGAACTTGGCAATGATTAAAGCAATGAGTGGCAAACAAGAATGTATGCTATGTTTTTTTGGGGGCGGGGGAAAAAACGACCATGTTTAGTGAGGCTTTTTTTTCGCAAAAAACGACAATCTATAGTAAAGCTTTTAAAAAAAAAGACAGTCTGTAGTCAAGCTTTTTTTTTCCGCAAAAAAACGATTTTTTAAAAAAAAACGACAGTTTAAAAAAATTTTTTTTTTTACAAAAAAAAGCCTTACTATAGATTGTCGTGTTTGTGAAAAAAAGCCTTACTAGACTTTTTTTAAAAAATTTTTTTTTAAAAAAGCCTTACTATAGACTGTCGTTTTTTTTGGAAAAAAAAAGCCTTACCATAGACTGTGTTTTTTTTTTTGCGAAAAAAGCCTAACAATAGACTGTCGTTTCTTGAAAAAAAAAAGTCGGACTATACATGGTTTATCTTGTGGAAAAAAAGCCCTACTATACAACCTCACAAAAAACGCCAAACTCCATATATCTTCCTGAAAATGGAACAGTATTTTACTTTATTTGTTTATTTATTTTACATTTTTAACTAAGGCATTTTTGTAATTAAAAAAATCCACATTTTGCCCTTCATTTAATGAGACTTTTCCCAAACCGCTTATGCGCCATATTAAGCTGCCCCAAATGGTTGGCAAATGGTTTAAAAAGGCGTTTATTTTGATCTTCATATTCGACAGGCTTATTGAAATTTCTCATAGTTGCGTTGACACACATATAAAATATGATTTTCCTAACATTTACACAGCAAAGACGTGACTCTCACAACATGGAAAGGAAATTCATTAAGGAACATTCAAGATGTCAAACAGTGTGTGGAAATATTACTCATATGCGAAAAAAATGACACGTTAGAAATTAGACGGATATTTTAACCTACAGATGCAATACTAACGGCAGTAATGGCTCCTTGAATGCTTATGGAATATCTGAAGAGCTCAAACGTCATCGTTATTATTAACAATATTTTAAGCAACGCGCAATTTGCTTGGAATATAAATTCATCCTTTTAAAAACAATAAACCATGCAGACTGTACATGTTAGCTTTGTGCTAATGGGACACGTAGCCCATGACGGCTAGCTCATTTACACGGTTGGAAAAAAGAAAAATAAGTACGAATGAGCTGTTGAAACAATTGTTTCAAGAATATTATCATATACGGCGTAATTATTTGAGTAAAGGTTCGAAATATCTTTAGGAAATGTTAGCGCCTTAGCTTACTGTCAAGACTGAAATTTGCGGTTAAATTTGTAGGAAATTCTAGAACTTATGAACTGTTCATTTCAACACATTAGCTCGCGAGATAGCTTCAGTCTTGATGCTGAAGCTAGGCTAGCAGTTGACATTTCAACATCTTTAAATCGCTCTGGCTAGCATCAGTCTTGACAGTAAAGCTAGGCTAACATTTCAAAATTTTAATGTTTCAACGTTAGCTTTAAATAGCTTGGCGGCTAGCATTAGCATCAGTCTTGACGCCAAAGCAATGCTAAATGTAGACATTCTTAACAGTGGTAAATAGCTCGCTAGCTGGCTTCAGGCGTGACACGAAGGCAGGCTAACCGTTGAAATTACAACTTTAGCTAGCATCGGTGTAGAGGCTAAAGCTAGGCTAACAGTTGATGTTTCAACGTTGGCTTTAAATGGCTTGCTGGCTAGCATCAGTCGACCCTAAAGCTAGGCTAACTGTCGATATTTTTAACAATCGATTTAAATAACTCGCTAGCGAGCTTAGGTCTTGAAGCTAAAGCTAGGCTAACAGTTGACATTTTAGTCTACACTCTTATTTTGGACAAAAATAAGGCAGTATGGTGACAAAAATAAGTAAACAAGATTTAAAAAAAAAAGTGTCCTCTCTTATAATTGTTTTTTTTTTGGACATAACACAGTGAAAACGAACATTTTATGCATCTTATAATACTCGCTTGACGTTGGTGTGTGTGCTATTTTACATACATTAAGAACAATCGACAAAAAAAAAACAAACGAAAAAACTCTCCAACTTGAAAAGTTCATCACAACTTTAGAAAATGTCCATAAAAGTCCGATAAAATGCAGTTTCATCACTGCTAGCACGCGGGCGTTTCATTTTCATTATAATACAAGTCTTCCAGTTTGATCGACGGCTTCTCCTTCCCGAGCGTCGATTCCGCGCGGGAGCTCGTCCGTCAGAATATTCCGGAGCGTCTCGGCCGGCTCTCCGGGGACGCTTTTGGACGTCCGGGGACAGGATGACGAGAAGGACGGATAGGGGCGATCCCTCAAGTTCGGGGTCCGGAAGGCGGACCGGATGGTTTGCATCAAGGTGCGGCGAGTCGGTTTTTGGGGCGTGCAAGAGAAGAAGGCGGGGGGGAGGCGGAGGAGGTGGGGCTAACCTTCGTCTTCGGCGTCCTCGTCCGGCCCCTCGTCCAAAAGTCGATCGGGTAGCCTGAAGCACTCCTCGAAGAAGTTGACCAGCGATTGGCTGAGGTGCTGCCGGGTGGCCTCGTTGTCCATGAAGTGACCTTCGTCCGGGTAGATCTGACCGCACCAACGCCGGTTCAAAATTAAAAATGCGGACGGTAAAAAAAAATGCATGCGAGCATAGTAAGCATAGTAGTAAACATGCAATTTTTTCAGAAAAAAAAAAATGACCATGTTTAAATAAAAGGCAATGTATTGGAGTGATTAAAAAATAAAGAAAAAAAAACTGGGACGAATTTAAAAAAGAAAGAAAAAAAAGACCCCAATACGATAAAAAAAAGACCGTGAAAATAATCTTTTTTTAGGGTAGGTGACCGTGTAGAAGTAAAAGTAAAAGCCATAAGCGAATAAAAAACAACAACAATGTATTGTAAGGCTTGTAAGTCAAATTCTCCAAGAAAAAGAACAACCATTTAAAAACACAAAACTACCATGTATAGCAATTACTTTTCCTCTCTTGAAACAAACAAAAGACAATTAAAAAAAACCATACAAAGTAACGTGATTTTTTTTCCCAAAACGTCCACATAGTGTTTTCTCATTGTTTCCCTCTAGAGGGCGCCACAGGCCTGATAAAAGCCGGCCAAACAGACTCAGTTATTAGTGCTCTGAATAACAAAACAAGAACGTTTGAAAATATTGCCGTTGTAAACATTTGTGAAGGCGTTACCTGTAAAGTGTAGTTTGCCTTTTCGTGGATGAGCTGCGCGATGAGTTTGGCCGAATGCTGGAAATGAACTTTTTCTGCAGGAGGATAAAAACCATTGAGCGTCCGGCCGCGCCCGCCCATTCTCCGCGTGCTTTTCTTACCGTCCGCAGTGGGGTGAATGATGAGGAATTTCTTGTCCAGGAACTGAGCCGCTCGGTGCGCCAGGTTGGCCATCTGAGCGGGAAAGAACGAGGCGTGAGAAGGGAGGCGCACGGCGAACCGGGTATAAAAAAAAACAACTGAAAAGTACCGCGTAAGCCCGGGGATCAGGTTTGGGCATCCCCAGGTAGCGTTCGGAAAAAGCGGAAGCTGGAAAGGAAGAAGACGGGCTTGCCGTTAGCATTTGCTGGAAAGCTGACAAGTTGGAGTGCAGTATCGGCTCCATTTTTTCCACAAATTCTTCCATGTTTTTTAGCCCAGTGTGTGATCGCTCAGTGGCCGCGCCATGTTGAATTTTGATATGTTGTCAACATCTGGGTGAAATTTCAGCTCCCTACTGTCTTCTTTAAATGCATTCTCTTTGATGTAAAAAAAAAATATATATATATATATATATATATATATATATATACATTGAAATAGAATATAGAAAATATAATAGAAAAAAAATACGTATATAATAGAAATAGAATAAAAAATATATATAATAGATATAGAATAATAAAGAAAATAAAATAGAAGAAATATATGTATATGTAGAATAAAAAAATATCATAAAAATAGAATAATATAGAAAATATAATAGAAAAATAATGATATTTATATAATAATAATAGAATAAAATGGAAAAAAAATATTTCCATCAAATGCAGCCTTACCATATAATTCAAAGTCAGTGATAGGCGAGAGAACGGCGCCACATCTGGCAGGGGATAGGTCGCCGCTCAGTAATAAGCTTGTGACGTAACCGCCATACTCCTGAAACGCCACCAAATCAAAAACAAACAACATTACTATTACTTTTCATTTCTAAAAATAGCTCAGTTAGTGTTCCCTATCCTACAACCGAGTTACATAAAGAAAATTCATTCTAAACGCTCTTGTAAAAGTTCATAAGACCCAAAAGACGCCACAAGGGGGCAGCAAAGCACTAAAGTCCTTGTTAAATCCTTGATGGCACACAAAATAAGTTTTTTTTTCCCCCCAATAATGGTTTAGGTTCGCAAAATTTCCAAGAATCAGGCAAATTTTGAAATATTCAAGATTCATGCTCTACAAAAGATAAGTGTACAAAAAATGCTCATAATTAGAAAAATTCAGCATTTCGACGACATAAAATAAATACATGCATTAAAATGCAGTAAAACGTCAAAGTATATTTAAAGAACTTAACTCATGTACAGCATTTTCCATTAGTGGTACATTGGCACCCTCTAGCGGTAGGAAAAAGAACCACTGAAAAAAACGTTCAATGAAAAGTCGTTACCCTTCCAAAGACGCCCACTCGGGTCCTGTCGATGTACGGCTCCTTCGAAATGACGCTGCCACAAAAACATCAAACGCGGTGAGGCCATTTGGCCAACGTCCCCGCAAACGCGCCGACGTTACTTGATGGCCTCGCGCTGGTCCTGCTCCTCCAGCACGCCGGGCCGCTTCTGGATGCGCTGAAGTAGGTTGGTGCCCTGGAAGCCGGCCCCGCGCCCGTCGCAGCGGGCCGCCACCGCGCCGAAGCTGCTCACCAGCACCGTGGCCCAATCCAGCTGGAAACGCTCCGACACGCTTTGGCCACCGGGGGTGCTGTCGCTGCAAGCGGGACGGCCACAAAGTACGCTGTGTAGCCTCAATGCTAACTTTGCTAAATGACGACTTTTCGCCGGGAGTTTTCCTCCACATTTTTCTTAAATAATATGTGTGTGTGTGTGTGTGTGTGTGTGTGCGTGTGTGTAGCGCATACATGAGCAGCATGAGAGGATAGTGCGCCGTCTCCACAAAGCCGGCAGGTTTGAGGATCTGCATTGCTAAAGCTGGGGAACACAACAAGGAAGGAATTTTAGAAGAATCCCAAACGGGAGTCTGGCGAGTAAGGTCACATGACCTACTGTAATCGTCGATGCTGACGTCCTGATATTCCACGATGGGCATCTGCATGTTATCTAAAGTCAGCCTGAGGGCCTCGTTGCGTTCCAGTTGGCGCACCTCCACCATGCCTGCGCATTGCAAAAAAGTCCTAAGAGTTGAGGAGCTCCATTTAGACAAAAGCGGTGCTTTGCCGCCGTCTTGCGGAATATTGATGCCTATGATGTATGTTGAGAGTTAAGGAGCTCCCTTTACTGTAAAAAGAGTGCTTTGCCGAGGAACTATCTCTCAGTGAAATGGGGCGCTTCATTTAGACAAAAAAAGTGCTTTGTCACTACCTTTGGGCATCTTGCTGCCAATGAACTATGTTGTGGTTTGAGGAGCTCCCTTTACTGGCACACGAGTGCTTTGGGGACCATATTGTTGCCAAGGAACTATCTCTGAGTGACGTGAGGAGTATTTCGACAAAAGCAATTTTTTCTTTTTTTTTTTTTTGGGGCATCTTGGTGCCATTGAATTCTTTTGTGAGTTGAGGAGGTCCCCTTCCTGCAAAAAGAGTGCTTTGCCGCTATTTATTGCCAAGGAACTATCTCTGCGTGAAGTGAGGAGCTTCATGTTGACAAAAATACTGCTTCGTCACTCCATCTGTCCATCTTGGTGCCAAGGAACTATGCGGAAGTGATTTGAGGATCTTCATTTAGAAAAAATCTGTTTTAATGAAGTGAGGAGATTTCTTTTCCACAAATTAGATCTTTGCTGCTATTTGGAGCATTATCAAGCAATCAATTTTATGGGTTTTGACCTCCGATGGAAATTTAATCGCAATTTTTGGGGAATTTTGTCCCAATACTTTTGTCCCGCATGCATTAACAACATCTGCTTTTGAAGCTAGGAGTGTCGCAGGTCCACGTACAAATGAATCTGGCGCAAATGTGATGTAAACACATCGGACGTGTCTGAGAGCAGCTGGGGAGCGACGGCGTCCCGCGCACTTGAAAAATTTGATTACGACGTGCTGATGTTGCCCGAGCATGCTCCTAATTTCATGGCGACGCATCCGCTGAGAGAAGTAATCAGATTACATCCAGAGTGGGCCGACATCCGATTGTGGAAGGTCGCTCTTAACCTTGTTATTGTGCTATTAGGGTATTCATATATATATATATATATATATATATATATATATATATATATATACTGTATATATGTGTGTGTGTGTGTGTGTGTGTGTGTGTGTGTGTGTGCGCTCACTTCCTCTGTCCCCCATGTCTCCATCAACTTCCACACCGACGTCTCGTTGGTCCGTCTGCGTCTTGTAAATGGACACGAACGGCACACGGGGCCCTAAAATAAAGCGGCCAGAAATTTGAGGCGCGGAGTTTCCCGCACGCGACAAATCCCAGCAATAATAAAAGACGGCCAAAAGAACTTCATTCCATTTAGGAAAGCGGCGGCAACACAAAATCTGCTTCTGGAAGGAGCGGAACAAATCAATGGAGTGACGCTCTTAGCAAATTGGGAGCACGGGTCACACCCGCTCTTGTTTCTGGGCGCTCTCGCTTTCTTCCGTCCCGCCGCGGCCGTGATGATGTCACGACTTTATCAAATCATTTTTACAAGCGTCCCGACAGGAGCCGGCCGCCGCGGACCTTTGTTCCCCTCGCCGTGCCGAGGGAAAGCGCTTTACTCCACGAATCTCATTTCCCAAGGCGTGAGCCGGAGGTCGAGAGCTGCGGCCTGATTTCATGCGCGCACTAATGCAAGTCTGCTGGATTTGCACAGAAATCCACCCAAAAAAAAAAAAAAAAATATATATATATAAAAAATATATATATATATATATATATATATATATATATATAATGTTAATGAAAAAAAAATATAGTTTGTTCTATTTCATTTGTTCTTAATTTGAAAAGAAAACTAGACTATTCGACAAACAGCATCCAACATGAAATGCTAGTCTCTCTCTCTACATATATACAGTATATATCCATATACACATATATACATATACACTGTATTTATACATATACACATATGCATATATACTGGCATATATATATTGCCAGTGTGAAATCACCTTGGCAGCGGAGCAGGAAGTAGCTCATGTTGCGGCAGAAGGAACCGGCGACGTAGCCGCAAGCGTCCGGCAGGCCGCAGGACAGGCAGCGGCGGTTGAAGGACCCAAAGGTGTCGGCGCTGACGGGAAAAACGGCAAGAGCGCTTTTCACACTGGCGTCAACGGATACAATCGTCTCCAAATTCCAAGTCGCACCTGTAGAGATGCCGTCGCTTCGGGCCGTCTTCCGTACTCAGGAAGTATCTGCGGACCGAGCGAAATGGCGTCATTTGCTCATATTATAGACTGCCTTTTTCTTACAGTTTCAACGTCACGCTAGCTGGCGTCACATGACCCACATGAGCTGGCTTTCCTCGTTATAGGCCAGAACCTCGGTGACGTCCCAGTCTCCAGACGTGATGGACTGCAGCGTGTCTGTACTGGTATTTGGCTACAAAAAACGAAAAAAAAAAACCAAACATAAACAAACAAACATTCAAAACAACCAACAGACAAGCTTCAGTCAGGAGCACAAATACCAGGAAAAAGCCAGATCCCTCACATGAGACCTATTTGTAGCCATTGACTCATTCAATCCCAAAGACGTGTTTGTACGTTTTTTAAGGATCGAGACATTCAATCCCAGGTATTGATTCACACCTTTCGTTTTTTTTCAAGTGTTTGGCCAAAGACTGGTACTAAATGAAAGAAGTACTCAAGTCATTGATTACTTTATACAACACAGTATTTGATTACTTTTGGTACAACATCAAAAATGCTGAATCAACTGATTACATTAATACTTCACTGCCTAATCGATTACTTTAGTACTTGAATGCCTAATTAATTAATTTAGTACCCCTTGTGCAATATTTGGGCCATTTTGGGTCATTTTTATTCAACATCATTCTAGGAGTATTTTAGCCAAAGGATTGTAGTGTGATGAGTAAATGGCTGTGCCACATATGTTGTCGCCATCTGGGTGAAATTTCAGCTCCTTACTGGCTTTCAATGCTTTCCGAACGTAGGTTTGAATTTCCTAACCTATATAATTAATTTTATATATATATATATATATATATATATATATATATATATATATATATATATATATATATATGTGTGAGCAAGTGGACCATACCTGCGAGATGGACATGGAAATGTGGAAGAATTTTCCACGGCCGCCCTGCGGGATGGCCCTGGTGAAAAACAGCTTGAGCCCATCTTTGGAAAAGAGAGGCTTCTCGTTCTAAGAAGACGAGCGCACGCCGTCAATAAATATGCGCGTTTACCACTGGAAATGTCAGCGGCTCATCCATCAAAATTCTCACCTGCCTGTAAAGCCAGCCTTCGCTTTCGTCCTCGTGTTTCTGCGGAGAAGAGCGGAGATGCGGCACGTTTGAAAAATACAATGTTTGTTACAGACTCTTCTTATTGTGGAAAATTTCAACCTGCCCTGTGGCAGAATTAAGAACAAGAAGCAAAAAAAAAAAAAAGAGCGTGTTTCCGTAAAAATAGCAATGTTAATTTTCGTAGCCCGTCATTTCATATGTTAGCATGAAGCTAACAATCTTCTGTTTATGTAAATTAAAGGATTTGGTTGAACATTCCCCCCACCATCTCCTGCAAGAACATGTCTGGACATTTGCTGTGAGGTCTCCATCCAACATTAGACCCGGGGCCGAAATGAGTTTGACACATCTGCTCTCTAAAAATTGCAGCTGCAAGGTTTTTTCAGGCTTATACTACGGCCCCTATTTGGGTAGATGGCTCAAGTGTTGTTCATTTTCTTCCAATTGCGATTTACCGTTTCTTGAACCACAGCATGAAAAGAGGCACGAAACGATCCCGTTTGAAGCGGGTGGGGCAAAATGATTTTTTCCAAACATTTGGTCCCCGGCTGACCTTGGCGCAGACCCCCGTGGTGGCTTGGCACAGCGTCAGAATGGAGATGTTCTGGGCTCGGTTGAGCCAGTTGACGGCCAGTTTAGTCGTGGTGGCCCATTTCACCATCGTCACGTAAAACTCACTGCAACGCACACCGTCAATATAACTCATTGTGTACCGTTGACAACTATGGACGTCAGAGATCCAATGTCGGCCATGGACGAAAAACTCCAACTATTACGATCAAAAATGTGGCAGGGTCACAGAGCAGTGACCTGCTTTTGACCTCTGACCTCAATCTGGGGTCATCGGGCCTCCTCATCTCGATAGTGTGAAGAGGTCCATTCAGGTTGACCACGTACAAGGTGATGACGGGGTTCTCCTCGCCCGCCTGCACGCAAGCAAAAGAATTTGAGTCATTAATTAACTACGCAAGAATTATTCAAGATTGAATGCAATTTTTTGGAGTTAAAAAGTTAAATACAACTGAACATTCCCCAGCATTGACAAAACTGAATTTGTGATGAATATAACGACCTTAGGGTAGTGGTACTCCTTCCCCGTCGGGTAGGGCATGCCGGTGAACATGGGTAGCTCCATTTTGGGCACCAAGGTGTCGTTGATGGTGGCGTACGCCAATCTAGCGCCATCCGGAGACCACCAGTGGGCGATGTGGGAGCGGAAAACTTCCTCTAAAAGACGCAAAGACAAAAACCGTCATGAACTCCCAAAAGACATTTTGACGGGAATAATTGTTCACAATTTGGTGCGTGAAACAAAGCAGAAAATGGTGGAAACAAATTAATATACCACATTTGCATATCTACAAAGCTCTGCAGTAAAAAAAAAAATAATAATAAAAAATGAAATGAGTAGTCAATGTCATTTTTAGGATATATTGTGGGCCACTTGGAAGCATTGGCGGACCACAAATGGCCCTCGGGTCTTAGTTTGGAGACCCTTAACCTGAAAGAATCAAATCCATCTGTACTTTAGAACCTAAAGTATTCTCGCAGTTTAGTATTTGACCACCTAAAGCAATTTTCCAGCCTCTTCTTCAACTTTATTGAAAAATGTATCGCTGAGTACAATTTTCCCAAAATTGTCTCTACTTTTGAGGTGCCGTAACTCGGATATTCATGAATATTTTTTCACTTCCAACCACTCGAAAACTCGCTTATGTTGGCCCAAATGAAAGAATTCAAAGTACTCCCAAAGGAAGCCAAAAAGCGGCGCAAAACTTTTCATAATGTCATTTATAAATAAGAAAATAGATTGCCAATGAAGCCAGCTGCTGTAATTACGCTAGTTTTACTTGACTTCACGTCCTTATTATCTCAAGAAGTTATGCGAAAAAAAAAATCCCGCGCGCCGCTGAGTCCAACAAGCAAATTTCCCTCATTGGAATGCACAATAGCGCCGCAGATAATTGGGCGAAATGAGCCGGGCGGCTTTGGGGGCAATGATTATTGGATGTTTGCACCAAAGCGCGGCCGGACGCCGTTTGTTAGGCCAGCGCCCGCCATCACCTTGAAAGGCCCATTAGCCGTCGTCGGGGTCCGGCCCCTCGGCGGCGAAGAGTCCTCCAGCAAAACGGGCCGTCGGCGGCGTTGGGTGTTTTAACGGAAGACGGCGCGAGGCCACGGCGCCCAGCGCGAGGTCGAAAAGAGCCAATTAGGCCCAGATGCCGTTTGGCGGGAGTCGAGTGGAAGCCATGCGGACGGAGGCTTGAGGAGGATGATTGCTCGCCGCTTGATAAATGGAGATTGCGACCGGCGGACGATTTCCACGGCGCCATCTTGACGACTGGACAAGTGGGCGCGATTAGCAAACAAATAGTCGGCGCGAAACGTGAGGAAACGCGCGGCGTGAAAAAATAGCTGTGATGCATTTTCACTGAATCGCTCCTGATTTTTCATTCCAATCGTTTTAAAATATGAAATACATAGAGGGTTAACAAAAAAATGTGGAGAAAAATAAATAAATGCCATGCATTTTCACAAAACAGGACTTATGTCTCTAATAATAAAAAAAAATCATAGACCATAAAAATACATAGTAAATGAGTGAAAATAATTTAAAATAAAATAAATGTGCTTTTGCAAAATCAGACATATTTCTGCCTCTGAAAAATAAATTTGAAATATTGATAGAATTTAATTGTAATACATAGAAATAACAAAATAAAACAAATACAAGCAAACAAAAAAAAAAAAAAATATATATATATATATATATATATATATATATATATATATATATATATATATATATATATATACACACACACACACACATATATGTGTGTGTATTTAGCCTCAACACTAAACGGGCTTCACATGTTAACTCATTCAATCCCAAAGACACATTTTTACGTTTCTCAAGTCCAATTGATTGGATCACAATTTATTTAATAACACATTTTGTTTCAAAATAAATTTGTTAATTTATTCAGTGCTACGATTAAAAGTGCTCCCCGCCATCGTATAGCGCCAGCTACTGCTGAGGAGGACTGTTACTTCCTTTGCCAAAAGTATCGGTGGTGAGTATCGGGAGACTCCTTGAGTACCCGATACCCGAGCCGATATTCCCTCTCTGTATATGTTGTAACTCTTTCGTGATTGCCATGATTTTCTTTTGTAGCGCACCTACGAATGACCTTGGCTAGCCTTCTATTTTCTAACTCACACGCGGTCCTCCCATCGGCGCAGAAGCGAGTGGGCGTCTTTGTTTGTGCGGCAGCCAAACAACAATTGATTTGAATAGAGACCCCCCCCCCCCCCTTCCCCTCCCTTCCCCCCACCCCACCTGACTGCAGCGACGGCGTCAGAAAATCTCATTAGAGATGCTTTTGTGGGATTAGGAGGTGAGACAGCGGCGGCATCCTCAGCGGCGTCGCACTCTTGATTGTGTTTTCATGTCAATTTATTAAATGCCCCTCCCACCCTCCTCTCCCCTCACACACACTTCAAAAGGAAGAAATCTGAAGTTGACATCTTTACTTGCGAGTCGCCCGCAGGAACACAAATACCTGCCAGGCAAAAGTGACTCAAATCAAAGTCATGGCGGGCGTTTTTTTTTTTTTTCTTTTTTCACGTTTATCAGGGCTCAGCAGAATACGAGGGGCCATCAGGGACATCATTCAAGATTACCCACCCACTCCATCGAAACAATCGAAAATGCGCACGCGGAAGATAGCTATATTTACAAAGCTAATTAGCTACAGTATATATATATATAAATAATTGTCAACACGGAAAATTGTGCACAAGTCTTTCAATATGCTTTTCATATTTCCCGGCTCCTCCTTCCACACACAAACACACGCGCGCACACACACGAAAGATTATGGCAGCAATGCAAGCGGCAGAGGATATTCAAGGCTGGGAGATTATTCGCTAACCTTTTCACCCGCCCTTTCGCATCAAATCTGCGGCTCGGTGACAGGCGGACGCGGCTTAAAACCTCATTTCTCCTCGGCGGCGGCCTGAGCCTCCGCTTGACCTTGGCCCCCCAGAAGAGTCTGAGTCATCGCGAGAAAAATCATCCTTGGCCGAGCGTGCATACACTAATGGGCGCTGCACGTATCGCACCGAGCATCGCCGAAAAGCTTCTCAGGTAAGAACGGCGAGGGGCGCTCTTCGGGTTTAAAAAGCGACGAGCCTTTCGATTGCCTTTCATTCGCGCCGAAAGCGCTTTGGGAAAAGGATCCGCTCGGATGATGCGCGGGTGACAGCCGTAAATGACTTGCATTGACTCCAATATGCGAGTCGGCTTGAAAATAGGTCTTTGGCGTACCCCAGGGATCTTTACGAGAGCCGCTCACATTCAGGAGTTATGCAACGCAAATTTGCGGAAACGTTGTAGCCCGGACTACTACCCTATACCGATAGGACAAGCCGTTCTAATATCAGAAGGAATGACGGATGCTATATAT
The DNA here is from genome assembly GCF_059441005.1 of Hippichthys cyanospilos. Taxonomy (NCBI): domain Eukaryota; kingdom Metazoa; phylum Chordata; class Actinopteri; order Syngnathiformes; family Syngnathidae; genus Hippichthys; species Hippichthys cyanospilos. Next base: position 14,675,470 of record NC_142387.1, read on the forward strand.
TTTAGTATGAAACTCGCTGGGTATTTTCAAACATAACTCAACTTTAATCGTGAGTCCATTGGAACAGTAAGTCTTTATTGAACCCACTTTTGATACTCTAAACTTCGAAAAACTCTTTCAGGGTGAATTTCAGGGTGTTACAAAAATGTTAAGAGTGAAAACTACATTTATAACTGAAATGGAGAGGTAAAAATTAAGAATTTACACGGTGAATAAATCATGTTATTTTTTTCGTGGTTTATGTGCAGTATAAGGCGCACCCGAGTATAAGGCACACTGTCAGCTTTAGGGAAAATTGAAGGCTTTTAGGAGCGCCTTATAATGCAGATACTCAGCAGCAATCGTGAACAGACTTGGGATAGACCCCTGAGGGACTCCACATAGCCAACAAACCGGCAAAGCAATAAACTGTAATATTTGTTTGTTTTTTTGTGTACATTTCAAACCCAGCAGCAGATCAAATCAAAAGGAGATTAAACAAACATTCGGCTGAGGAATTCCCTAAAACCTACATAGCGCCATCGTATTATTCCACTCCATCCGAGAGTAAACAAGCGATAAATGCAGATAGGCGAGGCAGCTGCCACGCAGTTTGAGGCTTAAAGAGCCGAGAATCAACAGCGGCCCGGACTCGCTTCATTTTAAATGTCAGAAGAAGGAACGACGAGGCGCTCCGACGTGAAATTAAAAGCAGGCTAATTCCGTCGTCGCGTGTGACCTTTGCGCGCCGCCATTCAATTACCTGAGGTCGGCCATTTTCCTACGCTACTTACAGCGTGTTGTACACCATGCGCTAGTTTGTCTCCGTTTTCGATCTCGGCTCTGATTTTAAACTATCGGCTCCACTGGAGCAGCGCGAGCGCTCCGCCTGTAAAAATGGATGCTAACGTAGCGCCCGGCTCGCTTATGCTTCCCTCGCTCCGCTTTCTTCATACGTAGCCTTGCGGTTGACGGCCCCAAATGACTTGCATCGACTCCAATGAGCGAGTCGGCTTGAGAGGTCTTTGGAGTACCCCAGGGTTCTTTCCAAGAGCCACTCAGATTCAGGAGTTTTGTAGAAAAGTCAGATATCCAACAATGCGGATTTGGGCAAATATTGCAGCCTGGACTACTGTCAGAGGGGACGCTGCTTGAAAAGTTCTGTAATTGACGCCGTACCTTCATACAGCCAATCGCTGAGGCCGTTGAAAATGACACCTTCCTTGCCGGAGGACACCAGACGAATGGAGCGGCTCTCCACCGTCGAGCGGTAGTAGATGTTGTTCTCGAAAATGAAGATCTACAAAAGACACAACGGTCAAAGCAATGTTTCGTTCGAGGAGAAAATGTTAGGGTTAAATTCCTGTCTTAAATTCTTAATACGTAACCCTCAAATTGACACCCAAATCGAAAATCCTAACCCTGTCTTGAAAAGGCAATTTAACGCTCTAACCCTGTCATAAAACCCTATTTTATAAACCTAACACTCTTTCGAAAGCCCAATTTCCCAACGTACTCGAAGGCCACATTGAAAACGGTGTTAAAAATTGAAATCGAAGAAAAAAGGGGAAAAAAAAACAAAAGGACTGCCTGCAAATGTTGCTCGGCAGCCAACGGCGCAGCCCGAGTTATCGCTCAGCCTTTCTCCAACAAGCCCCCCCCCCACAGTCCAAATCTGTTCCCCCTTGTGTTGGCCGCCTTATCTCAAATTGAGAGGCGAGATTTTTTTCCCTCCACCTTTCTTAACATTTTTCTGACGCTGCTGTAAATAAAAGCGGAAATGCGTGTCAGGCGGGTCAAAGGTCGCCCATTAATGCGTCTTTGGAGCCCGAGGTGGATTTTCACCTGTGATACGGTGACCGGCGTGCCACTGGGGGTCGGGCGCCCCCGATGATAAATCTCGCGCGCGGACCACCTCGGCATGCCGATAAGCAAACGCGCGGCTCTCGGCTTGTTGGATGCTTTCCAACTGTTTTCTTACAATGTTGTTTTGGCCTTGGTGGAGGTCTGCTCTCCAGTCCCCTCTTTTGTAATTCTGCAAGTTCAATTTGCAGGATTGTGTAAAGTATTATTATACTGTTCCTTTGTGCGCAGTTGGGACTGTAAATAATGACATTCCGTGTATAACTGTTGCACTGAAAAGAAAAACGAAATCAATAATGCGCAAAAATGCTCAAAAATTCTACCAAATAAAGGAGGGATAATGATTCGGTAAACATTTGTCCGGGAAAAAAAAAGCAAGGGGAATTGGAGCCTCAACACAATAATTATAAAATAAATAGAAAAATAAATAAATGAATAGATAACAAAAAAAAAAACAATAATTAACCACCAAGCATTCAGAAAACATTTTCCGTGAAAGACAGAATGGGAGCACCCCTCGTAAATATGCATAAATTAAAAAAAACAACAACAAAATAACCACTTGTAAAATAAAATAAATAAAAAAGTTAATCAATAATGCTCAAAATTCTTCCCAAAACCAGGGAACCATTCAACGAAAAAAAAGCAGCAAAAAGCAAAGTCCCAAAAAATAAATAAAAAATGACAACAACAACAACAAAATAACCACTTGTAAAATAAAATAAATAAAAAAGTAAATCAATAATGCTCAAAATTCTTCCCAAAACCAGGGAACCATTCAACGAAAAAAAAGCAGCAAAAAGCAAAGTCCCAAAAAATAAATAAAAAATGACAACAACAACAACAAAATAACCACTTGTAAAATAAAATAATTAAAAAAGTAAATCAATAATGCTCAAAATTCTTCCCAAAACCGGGGAACCATTCAGTAAACATTTTCCAGGAAAAAAAAGCATGGGGAAATGGGAGCACCAAAGTCCCAAAAAATAAAGAAAAAATGACAACAACAACAACAAAATAACCACTTGTAAAATAAAATAAATAAAAAAAGAAATCAATAAAGCTCGAAAATGCTTCCGAAAAAAGGGAGCAAACCATTCAGTAAACATGTTTCAGGTAATAAGCCAGAGCAATGGGAGTCCCGAGCAAACAAATAAATAAATAAATACATGAGCAAAATTTAATAATTAACCTCCAAATCAACCCCCAATTTTTCCAAACAATATAGCTAACGGATCAGTACAGTTTTTTTGGATGAAAACAGAATGGGGTGGATGGGAGTGTCCCCTGCCCCCGTAAATATATGAATAAATTCATGAATAAATACATAAATACAAACAAAAATGAATACATAAGAGACATTTTTAATAAATCTCAAGCATTCTTCCTAAAAAAGGTAGCTAAAATTCAGTAAATTTTTCTCATTGAATTTCATACTAAGGGCACCCCCCCCCCAAAAAAAAAGAAAAAAAATCAATAAACCCCAGCTGACTATTCAGCAATAATTTTTCCCGTGAAAAAAAAGCACAGGGCAGAATGGGAGCCCCCCATAAATACATAAATAATTAAAATCATTAACTCCCAAACATTTATCAAAAGGGAATGGGAGCCCCTACCCCCCAATAAATAGATAAACTCATACATTTGATAGAATTCTGACGTTAAAAAGATTATTCTGGAAGTAAATTTGGAATTGTGAAAATACATCCATAGATCTGAGTCAAATCAGAATATGACTGCATTCTTGCAAGATTATGACAATTTCAAAATGAGAATCCTTCTCAGGAAGTCGTCAATCAATTTCCTCCACGCAAGCTAATGACTGAAGTTTGTTTACCTGAAAAAGTCAGCTCCAAAACGCTCCAGTAAATAACAACCACTGAAAAAAAAAAAGCCTGAATGGACTTGGTTGCCCATGCGGTGTTTTTTTTTTTTTTTTTTTTCCCTTTTCCATCATGCAGCGCGCCCCGGTCAATGGCGGGGCGCGCTCGTAAAACAAGCGGCAGGTTTTACGAGCTGGCCGGGAACAAGAGAGAATTTCTCAAGCGTTTCCGTCAGCGTCGTCAATCCTCGACGCGATCGAAGCCCGGCCCCGCTCCGCTCCCCGCCATACGTTTTCCGCGGCGCTTATCCTCATTAGGGGAAGATGGAGTCTATCCCGGGTGAGGAAACCCGGCAGACGTCAATTTTAGCCCATTTCAGTCTCATTTACTGCCATTAAAATCTGTAGTATTGTCAAAATTGGACACGTCGAAAACCCGATGTTTTATCATGCATTTCCCCCGATTTTTGCATGAATTCTTTCAACGGCGTCTCGCGAACAGGGCGCAATAGCAATTTTTCTGTTGAGACCCTAGAACCATAGAGGAGGCGCTATCGGACAACTTATGACATTTGCAAGCCTTTCAAAGACTTCATTGAGAGGCTTAGCCTGATTCCCATAATGCAAAGTTCTTGCTATGCATTGTGGGACTTGTAGTTGACAAAAGGCTTCCATCCAAGAACTAAATGCTGCAGGAAAGCTTTTATTTCATGCATTTTATTTCATGCAACGCATATTCTGCATATTCCCGTCGGTGAAATCTGCAGCACTGAATAGCTGACGGGGTTTTTTTCTCACAAAATTAAAATTCTTCGAAAAGAAGAAACAGCCTTGGGATATATGCATATACATGTAAATATACATATGTATATGATAGGGCTGATGCTACCGAACATTTTGAGTGGTTGAAAGTAAAAAAATGTTTATATTCGACGATGTTATGACCTTTTCAAAGTCAGACCAAGTCGCGTGAGAAGAGGTTAGTGAAAAATCCCCCGACACCCAGGGGTTAAAGTCACAGAGTGGAACAAACTGACGTCAGCTTGTTAGCTTAGCTAGTTAGCTGCTTCAAAAGCTGCACACATTAACTACTCCCCAAAAAATTTCTCAAACTTACAATAAAATTGTTAAGCATTTACGAAACGGTATTTTTTTTAAAACTGCCATGTGAGACGTGGCCCTTACCAGTTGCTGGCCCTGCGGCCCCCAGCCGGCGTACTGCAGCTGAGCGTTGCGCACCTCGGGGGGGTTCAAGTTCCACGTCTCCCTATAAGGCCCAAAAACATTTTCACCATCCACGCCGCTACATCGACTTGAAAGTGAATCCGCGCTTAAAACCCGACGAAAAACAACTTCACGCGCATGGAGTCAACCACAAACATTCTATGATATCTTCTATAGAGGAGTCGAAGGAATCGATCAAGGCTAACGCCGGCCAAGGGCGGCGAATTAATCTCTTCGCTGCTGACCTCGGGCCGTGAAAAGATGAAGACGCGGCTATGAGTGTGAAAATTGTATCGAAAGAAGCGACTGCATTCAATTGAGTGAATGTGACGTCAAACAAGACCATTTCTTTACATTTGAGGGTATAATAGCGTATAATGCTCTTTTTTCCCTGATGGTTGTCGTTGAAAATAAATGAAGACTCACGGCGTCTCCAGGCTACAGATGATGTAGAAAGCCGTGTAGGAGTACTGGTACACCTGCGAGGAAAGCGGCAAAGAAATGGTACCAAAGAAACAAAAAAACTTTACTGTGCTGTAGGTGTACAATAAAAGTATAACATACAAAGGCAAGTTCGGGCGGCAAACCTGTCAAGACAGAATAAATAACTTAACCTTCTTGCTTGCGGCGATAGAGCACGATTCGGAGGAAACAAAACCTTCAGCGGGGTACAATGAACTTTTGGAAAACCGTCGTTTTGATTTGGAAGATGGCCCAAAAAATACAAGCTCAAAGAAATTTGGTCAAATTTGCCAAAAATTGGACAAATCTGATCAGTTTTCTTGGTACTTGAGTACATGCCCAACAATTGGTACTTTGACACTATGAGGTAATGGTTTTATAAATGTACTGTATGATGATTGGTTATTCATAATTTGTCAGCGCCCATTTTGGGCCCCCTCCAGTCATGGTCAGTTCGCCAATTTTTCAAACTGTAATCGTCTGTCCATCGGTCCGTGTATTTTACTCACGTACTGTATATATCATTACTTTATCACCATCAGAGGTGCTTAATTTGCAATTTTTTTGGGGGGGGTCGGTCATTCAACATTTATCCGAGCCCCTCTTTGGTGTTTTTTTCAGTCGGCCATTTTTTCCCCCCAATCTGAACCAAACTATAATCGTCAGCCCGTCGTCGTATTTTACCCATGCTTCCATTGTCACTTTAACACCATGAGGTAATCGTAGAAATTTACGCTGGTTCCTCTCTCGTAGTTTATCAGCGCCCGTTTTGGGCCCCCTCTCGTCATGATCAGTTCACCAATTGCCGTCTTTCCTCGAAATCAGTCCGCCTTTTCTTTTCCAACTGAACCAAACCATAATCGTTTACCCATGCCTCCATTACTTTGAAACCATGAGGTCATCGTTTTATAAAGCTACGCTGGTTCGTCATTCATAATTCGCCAGCACCCGATTTGGGCGCCCTCCTGTCATGGTCGGTTGGCTAAATTTTCCGAATTTGTGTATTTTACCATTTTTTTCTCGTTTGCCATTTATTGTTTGTCAACACCCATCTTTGGCACGTTTACCATCTTTGGTAAACAAGACTGGCCACTGATACTTTCCGTCAAAGCTCGGTTCATCGTTTTTTTGTTTCCCGTCAATTGGTAGTCGGTGAAGGATCGCCAACCTCTGCCTTTGCCGCCTAGGGATGATTTAAAGAGTTGAAACAAAGCAAAGGAAAGCTCACCGGCGCCACATTGTAGGCCAGCAGCACATGCTTCATGTCGGGAGACACTTCGTACTTGCTGGCCTTGTACATCTCCTGCAGGAGAGAAACGACATCATTAAGCACGCACGACGCCGTTTCATTTAAATAAAGTCTTTAAACGTCTGACGCGCGGCCGGCCGGCTAGCATTCATCTTCGGGCCTTCTTGGAGATGTTTACAGGCAAAAAGCAAGCCCGGGATTAACTATGCCGAGCACATTTGTGAGCCATAATATTCGGTTTAATGAAGCTTTAAAAAAAAGGCGGGAGGAGAATTGCTGAAGCAGCTATAAAATCAGAATTGAATTTCTCTCTTCCTGTGATTGGATGACTTACAAACTTCTTGTGATGCACCAGGACGGTCTTGTCGTTGGTGTCCACGTCCAAGCGGACCACGTTGCCGTCACGGTCACGGTACAGCAACTCATTGTCTGCAAAAGAGAGGACGGATGGGTATATATATAAATATTTTTTACACAGTCTCGTAAATAGCAATACGAACGTGTATCATCTTATTAAATACAGATAGACCTATACGTTTATTCTTTGTTTTTTTGTTTTATTTTTTTTGTTCCAGGACCAATGTGGATAAAGATTATTAGTCAAGGTGAGCAATTAAAATAACATTTACAAATATACATTATTAAAGGCCGTCGGATTCATAAAAATGCCAAAAAAGATAATCGACCCGATAGATAGATAGTCCCATCCATGGATTTTAATCCCATGTAAACAATAATTATTCATTACATTTCCTAAAGCAAGCAATATGAGCACAAATCATTGATATGAAGTCAGAATAAGAAGGGGCTTAACATTGAGCCTTGTGGCACCCCGATTGTAATGGTTACAGATTTGTAATAAATCATGCAAATGTGATTGGATCCAGCTCGTAATATCACAAGGGAAGATGATTTGTAATATCATAGCACATGCTAAAATGATAATAATCATGAAGATGAATTTGCAGCTACTGCACGCAGTATTTTGCGTATTTTGGTAAACATGGTGTAAACATGAAATGAATCATACATGTTTTTTTTAAATCAGGCCTTGAGCGTTTTAAGCCGTGGTCACCTCGGTCGTGGTTGGCGCCGCGTGGGCAACAGACGGCGGTTAGCGGCGGTTAGCGGCGGCCGCGCGGTGTTAGCGGCGGCCGCGCGGTTTTAACGGCGGCGCGGGCATCGTTCGAATTCATGCGAGCAGAGCGAAGCCGTCAAACGTAACGAGGCTTCAGCGCCACGGCTTTTGATTCATCGCATCAGGAGGACGCCTCAATGTGACACACCTTTAATAGCGCTGCAGAGGAGAAAGTTGATAAGGGGCACATGTCCTAACAAAGAGATAACTTGCTGCAAGATATTTTTTACGTCATTTATTCTCAGCAGGAATTTTTTTTAGCTTAATGACGGTGGTGAAAGTTGAGTGATTTTCAATCTTTCAAAAATGTTCTTAAGATGCTGCACTGCACGAAGGATTTGAAATGATCTTTTGAAAACCACTTTTTTTTTTTCCTGTTTAAGTTATGCAATAACTTATCTTGTATAAAAAAAAAATTCAGCCCGGAACCATGACTGAATTCTCATAATTATGAGGACTTTTCTGTTTAAAAAGACACTTGTGTGATTTTTCTTCAAACTTTATATTAATTTACCATAAACAAATCTGTGTAAAAATGCAAAAAAATACTTCCTCCTTTACACTCCGCCTTTGCTAGCGATTCCCGCGCGTTTGTAAAATGAAAAGCTAGCGCGAGAACCCCTCCGAGGAAGGAAGAGGGAGGAAGTTGACGCCGCGTGTCCTCCTTGTTTAACAAGCTTTCCACGTCCATCGGCTCCCCGACGCCGAGCCACACACGCCGCACAGCTAATTAGCACCCGGAGATTGTTATGCCCCGTGTTTGCTAGCTGCTAGCTAATTGACCATTAGAGGTGACTAAATTACCATTACGGCGGCTTTGATCGGCAGCGTGCTCGGGAGAGCAAAGGGGGATATTTTTAGATTGACAAAATCCGCCGCCGCCGCCGCCGCCCTCCCCCCGTTCCTTATCTCCTTGTTACACAAATCCAGCGGAATACTAAGAAGCTAACAATGAGCTCATGTATGGAAAGCAGAGAGGCTTCATTATAGCACTTGGGCTCCGTGTAGCGTATTCTCCAAAGATCTCCTTTGAGACAGTTGGCATTTGAAGGAATACAAATAAGCTCACAGATGGAGAAGAAACAGAGGAAAGCGGTTTTATTAAAAAAATGTCCGGCATGGCGGCTGATGGGCAACTTTGACAACATTCATATCGAATACAACTTTTCAATAGCCGTCCCTCAGCGGACCGATATGCAATTTCGATAGCATTCATACACAGCGAAACAGCTTCTGACTGGTATTCCGCTGCGGTGACAGGTGCTGACATTATATAGCTATATATTAGGGCTGCACAAAACGGTCAATATTTCAAGTTGAATGTTGCGATGCGTGTGGTTATATAATTCCGTTTGAAAATACCGCTTGGACCTACGTGACTCAGTGGTTAATTGGTCGTAGGCTGCCAACCCTCGTGAGCATGTCTAAGTGTCCTTGAGCAAGACACTGAACCCTCATTCGCTCCATCAGTAGGTAAACGAACAGTACTAGTTACTACTGTAAAGTGCTTTTAGTACCAACGGGCCATTTCCATGTTCTCTAACCGTTGCACGCTTAGTTGAATCGGATGGAGACATCCTAACCTTTACGTTTTAGTAATATTCCTGTGTGTGTGAACCAGGATAGACTCGACCGTTGGTTCAGTCTGCTCGCTTCTTTTGTTGAAAAAAATGCCGCGATAACCTCAGCGAACACGAGCTGCTGTTAGCTGCAACAGGCACCGGCTGCTAACAGCCAACTGACGTCCTCCCGTTACGGTAATTATTGTAAGTAAGAATACGAGCGATATAAAAACGCACATCTGTACGTCAAAACTCCACTTATGTGGCCAACGGATGAAGCTTCCTTGTTGAATAAATATCTCATTTTTAAGTTACTGTTTACAACACGCACTCATATTTTTGGCCTTCATTTTGGGGGAAAACGTGTCTTCTATTTGGGGAACTACGGTAAAAGATGGCATCATTAGTATAGTTAAATTGAAAACTTAACTTTTTAAAACCCCGGTAAAGCATCCATCTGGTAACCAGCCCACGCCTCGGGATTTATCTCCAAAGGTGAACGTCGTGAGCCGGATTTAGATTATTGAGACGAGTTCCTCTTAAAAGTTTGTCTCGTTCCTCTTCCGAAATCCTGATGCAGTGAGTCTCTCTCAGATGGCTCCCCCGGCTGCCCTTGTCAGGACTTCCTCCGCCTCATCACTTCAGTCCTTATCGTCCCTGCATCGCCTCTCCGTTCTTCCTCTCGCTTGCTCTTCAAGGCCGGCAGCTGTTTTTTTTTTTTTTCCTCCCCCTCCTCCACACCACCCAAGGCATTACCGCTTCCCTTCCATCCATCGCTCCGCCGCTCTTTTTCCCGGGGAACCTCACCGGGACGGCGGCGTGTTAGCCCAGGGTGCTGTTTGCCGCTCTGATCTATGGCCCCTCTCGTCTTATTAATACAGCGGCACGCCTTGGGCCACGCGCGGGAGGCCGGCACTGCAGACCGCATGCTAGCATCATTGCCTCTGTCTGCCACTTAGCTTATTCTTGCTAAGCTCGTATGATAACAATACAACATTTTAGGGGCAACGTGTATACACATTTGCATAACCTCCTGAGAGCTGGCCTATTCAATGGTGTTTATTTTGTCTCGACAGGACAGCAAATTCAATTGCACCGCACCCAATCACGGACCAAAAAAAAATGTCCACAACAGTGGACACAAATGCTCGCAAGAGTATATGGTGTTCCACAGGGTTCAATTTTGAGGCCCCTGTTGAGTGCACTAGCACTTAGTGGGGTAGTTCCAAAGATAGAGACCAAAAACAAATATCTACTACAGTGGACGCATGAATAAGGTGGCACCTGGGAGGATTTGGCGTTCCACAGGGTTCAATTGTGGGGCCCCTGCTGAGTACAATCGGACTTCATATTAAGACAATTTTAAGATGACATTAATACATTTAAAATTTTCATTCATCCTTTTTCTTAGACACTTACCTCACTCGAGAATTCTGATTGGGACCTTAAAGCCACCACATTTCAAGGATAACAGAATTTCAAGAATAAATTGAGAATTTTGAGATGAAAGTGGTAAAACAGGTCACATTTTTTTATTTTTTTTTCGACCCTAATTGTCCTCAGAAGTACAATAAACTAACAAGAAAAATCGCTAAAAAAATCTGCTTCTAAAGCTGTATTAATTTTTCAAATTCATATTTAACGAGTACTAAAGAATTCCTGTTTCTTGGAAAAAACAAAACACTCAAAATACAATATTTATGGTCAGTAGAACCTGCTATTTTTTATTTAAAATAGCTAAAAGTAGAAGTCAATTCCATTCATTTATTTGTCTTTATTTATTATTCAAAACATAGAATACATTCAATTTTTCAATTCACTCAAAAAGAATGAAAAAAAAAGCCATTTGTCCATCCATCTTCAGCCATGAAGCTAACCATGTTAACGTGGCAAATAAAATGAGATTCCCCTTCAGGTTCCACATCATTTGCGTGGCGCCCGAGGTCGTAGAAGACGAGTGGCTGTGTATAAACGGCACGCGAAAATGAGCGTGAATTATGGCGTTTGCGTGAGAGCGCATAAAGGCAACAGCGGGTCTACCATCTTAAATCTCGGCCACCTGATGGCACAGATGTGATTCATAAAACGCTAAAGACAATCTTAAAACACACTTAGGTGTCATAATGTCATATAATAACCATGTTCTGCTCCTTTTATGTGCCGAATGGAAAAAAAAAAGTCCGCAGTAGAGGTTTTTTTTTTCTTCCCCTTTCTGTTCCGAAGCCCGTGTGGAATTTCAATTCTTTGACAAATGAGCGCGCTAACAAATGAGCAAAAGGTGCCAAGAATGAAACTGCTGACGAAATATGACTGCGGGCTGCACTCAACCTGCTGCCGGACACTTTTTCACAATATTTTTTTAATCAGGCGTGTCAATCAGCCTTCATTAGCCACCACCTAGCCACCTATCCATGTTAAGAGCTATCAAGTAATGTTACTTAGCATTGTTAGCTGCAAAATAAGAACACACACCTTATAATGTCATTGGAACGCCTCAATTCGCTACAACATAGTTCCTTTACAGCAAAATGGCGGCAAAGCACAACTGTAATCCAAATGAAGCTCCTAACTAACTTTGACATAGTTCTTTGGAACTAAGATGTCATAAAATGGCGGTAAAGTGCTATGTTTGTTTCAGTGGAACTCCTCAACTTGCTTCAACATAGTTGATAGGTACTAAGATGGTGGCAAAGCATTACTCTAGTCCAAATGAAGCTTCTTAACCAACTTGAATATACTTCCTTGGAACTAAGACGTCATAAGTTGGTGACAAAGTGCTGTGTTGGTTTTAGTGGAACTCTCAACTCATTTTAACATAGTTCCTTGGCACCAGGAGGTGGCAAAGCACTACTATAGTCCAAATTAAGCATGTTAAACAACTTTTAATTCCTTGGCTCTTATATGGCAGAAAAATGCGATTTTTGTTTCATTGAAACTCATCCCGTCATTTCAACATAGTTTCTTGGCAAGAAGATGGTGGCAAAGTGCTATGTTGGTTTCAGTGGAAGTCCTCAACTCGTTTCAACACAGTTCCTTGGCACCTGAATGGAGGCAAAGCACTACTATATTCCAAATTAAGCTACTTAACTTCCACTTCTTCCTTTGCACTAAAATATCATAAGCTTGGATCTCAATGAAACTCCACTACTCAGTTAAACATAGTTCCATTGCAAATGCTTACTTTTGTACGAATAAAGCTCCACAATTTACTTCTATGTATTTCCTTGGCACCAAGTTGGCGACAAAGCTCAATAAAAGCAGAAACATATATTGCGGTTTGGGTTTTTTAAATTTGTTTTATTTTGCGTGCGTGGGAGGACGGAGTTCTCGGCTCATTACTTCACACTACCTTTTGCCGCATTTCCTCTCACCGCCAGACAATTGGTGCCTTTCAAGCGCTTGTTGAAGGTTATTATTATGTGCCGGAAAACCGGCAGACCCCCGGTGCAAAAAAATAAAAATAAAAATGCACGGAAATAATGGATATGTGAGAGGGATGCCTCATACACAAGAATGCGTCAAAAAACAAGTGTTTATAATAAAGTGAGCGGCCTGGAGGTCAGACCCAAGTTAGATGGAGAGAAAATTATTGACGCAGCAGAAGAAGGATTGCAAAAGATAGAGTACAAGGATGGAAGCGGAAATGAAGGAAGAAAGGGATGGGTGCAACAAGTGTAATACAAAAGATAACAGATTAAAAAAAAAAAAAAGCAAAAGAAACGGCACACGCATTTTTGAAGCAAAAATATTGTTGCAGTTTTAAAGTCGCAATTCATAACCCAGCTTGGGAACGAATGCTGCTAGGAAGAATATTCTTTCCTTGAATGAAATAGGACTTTTAAAAAAAAAAAAAAGCACATTAGTTTATAGATTTGAATCAAAAGCGACTTCTAAAATTGTTATGTGCCACTGAAAACAAATGTAGGGCGCCTCATTCGTGTTTATCTTCCTCCCTTTGTGTTAAAAACAGAACAAGAATATCGACAGCTTGTTCTTGTCAAATTATAGGACAGCTGCAACGGCGTTTATGGGGTTTGAAAGGTGGAAAATTAGCATTTAGTTAACTGCGTCAAGGAACACTTTACCAACTTTACCTATCTAGCTGTTTAAAATTATAGCACAGTTGCAACAATTTTGTTGCTTTTGTGGTGTTTCAAAAACAGAATGTTAGCATTTAGCTAGTAGTGGTCTGTGTGTCAAGGAACACTTTACCATTTTTACTAGGTAACTAACTAACTAACTTACTAAAATTATTATTAGTATGTGACTATGAAGATGATGATGAGCAAGAATTAGTATGCTAGCCAGCTAGCCAGGTTCACCAAAATAGCTATCTTCATGCTATGCTAAGCTAGCTTCCCATGTTTTCAAACAAAGTAGATATGTATTGTTTGTTTTATATATATATATATATATATATATATATATATATATATATATATATATATATATATATATATATGTGTGTGTGTGTGTGTAACGAAGTGTTATATGCATAATTAAAGAACTGATATTTTTCATCTCTTTCAAGGCACTTAAAAAAATGGAACATTACGGTTGACTAACGCGCCTGTTCCACAACACTAAATCAGTGCGCGCTTACACTTAATGTTTGTGCTAATTAGCCATGTCTCATTAGCAAGAGAATGGCCCGTCGCGCAACGCCATTAAGAGGTGACACTCGCGTCGTTACTTGTGCAGCGGGCGAAAGAAAAGGAAGTCAATACCATGAATGTTTTTTTGTTCTGTAGAACTTATCTGTTTGCGGTAGAACCTCAATTTGCCATTTGCCCAATGGTTGAAAATTGTGGTTCCAGACCTTGTTTAGGGTTTTAAATTAGTTTTGGGATTCGAAATGGGTACGGGCAAATTGGAGGGCACCCCTTGGTGAAAACACAAATTTTACAAGGGATAAAAAGATAAAAAAACAAGAAAAGAAGCGGTGGCAGTTCATTTTTCCCGCTATTTTCTACTAACTTAATCCCATCAATTACTTGGAGTTTATCGCAACTTTTAGTAGGACAAAATACTAGCGACAGGAGGTACAAGGACAAAATACACATCGTGGTTACGGGACGGCGTCAAAGTCAACATTTCTTTGCGGGATCCCCAGCTGGCTGAGTGCAGAACAAACGGCTCCCGCTCGCCGTATTAAAATGGCGAGCAGCTGCTTCAGTCCCAGCGAGGCGTCCCAAAGGGGTTTGGGGGGAGGGGGGCGGCTTTCACCTTGGCGGAATAATGTTGATTATGCGATGTCTCCTAACTGCAATCACCTGACTGCACGGGAGATTTATAATGATGGCCGCCGCACGCGCTCGCCATGCTGATGGCGGCGAGCTGCGTTTCCAATATTCGCCCATTCAACCGGACGTATACATTTTTGACATCCTTAAAGATGGCAGCATTGCGATTTCCGATCAAAACATTTCACATTTCTTTCGTGAATTATTATTATTTGAAGTCAATACTTGATTTCGATAGTTTTATTTGATGAAAAGCTTGTCTTTTCCAAATTTTGGACCGAAACCAGTGTTTTGGTGAAACTTAACATCTATTATAAAACTGAAAAACCTAATCGATTTAATCTAGTGGAAGGAGGCATCAGTGTTTGGACACAAATGTAAAAAATATCCAATTTTCACTGTATGTCTCGTTTGCAAATTAATTAGCATAGCAACGACAAACAGATCCCTGTAGGTGGCGGCTTTGCATCACTGCGGATTTGAGATTCTTTCGACGTAAATGATTTTGCCCATCAATACGTCTTGGTTTATAGTTTGAGGTATCACGCGAGAAATAAAATATCCGTGTGACTGTTTCTATTTCATGAAAAGCTTGTTTTCTCTGCTTTTTGGTCACAAACTGGTGTTTTGGTGAAACCAACCCTTAACTAAAAATCTACAATCCTTGACTATTTAATCAATGCAAACACAACTGTTTGTAAACAAATGAAAAAATATATCCGACTTCCACAGTATGCCCTCTTTGAATTTTAATCAGCATACCAATGACAAACACATCCCAGTAGATGGCAGTGTGGCATCACTGTGGATTTGTAAATAAAGTATTTTTATTTAGTCTTAAATCTTGTTTTTATGGTTTGTGATGTCACGCAAGTCATAAAATATTCGTGTCACTGTTCCTATTTGATGAAAAGCGTGTTTTTTCCACTTTTTGGTCAGTAACCACTGTTTTGGTAAAAGCAACCCTTTAGTAAAAATGGGAAAAGGTATTTCATATTCTACTTATAAAATAGCGTCTACAATCCTTGGCTATTTAATCTCTGGAGGCACAACTCTGTGCGCCAATGTAAAAAAAAAAAAAAAAAAATTACAGTATGACCAAAAAAATCCACTTTTTGGTCAGAAACCGGTGTTTTGGTGCAACCAACCCATTCCTAATAAACAGAAAAAGCTCACAAATTTTTTCTCGGGTGAAAGGAGAGTGAACAATCTTTGACTATTTAGTAGACACGAGTGTCCGTGCGCAAATGTGAGAAATGTCCAATTTCCGCAGCGAGTCCCATTTGAAATTGAACAGCGTATACCGTGTGATCACGGAAAATAAACGACATGACATCCGCGAGCAAAGATGACTTTTTGGAACTTTTTGTTGTTATCCGGTGATCTTTAATAACAAGCGATAATCCCGTCGCCGCCACGGAAACCCGCAGCCGCTGTAAAAGTCCTTGTCGCCTTATCTCAAACGTCCCCGTGATGTCTCCACCGCCCGATAAGACGTCATGCCCCGCGCTCTATTATTCAAATCAACCTTCGCGTCCATATTTCATTCTCTCCGAGCAGAAGCGGCTTGATTTTTTTTTTTTTTTTTGGTGCCGCGGCCGTCTGAATGGCAATTAGAAATTTTTACTCGGCCGGTATTGAAGACGACATATTATTCCATTTTTTTTTCTTCCAAGAATTAAAATAGCTTTGTGTGTTTCTTCATAAAAGAAAAAAATGTGGCCAAGGGCAAGGATCAAGGATTTCACAAGACTTTTTATTCTCTGAAAAATCATCATAAAATTAGACCGTTGCAGGGATTACTTTTCAATGTTGCAGCTCTGCTTAGCCTTTGACTGGTTTATCTTTGCAAATCTGGTTTTTAGGTCTTCAAAATAAGGTTCCAGGCCTTGTTTAGGGTTTTGAATTAGTTTTGGGGTTTCAAATGGGTACGGCCCAATTCTCGAAACGAGAGTTGAAAAATTCACACAATAAACACAAACACAACAAACGAACATCGGAAGTGGTCTTATTTTATTGGCCCATACCTAAATAAAAAAATTAACTCAGGTTTTAGGTATCTTTTACTTCTTTACATTTTTTTTTTTTACTTTAACCCAGAACAAAATGTACATTCTGTCTATGCTAACATGTAGCATGCTAATATTTAGCATGTTAACAACAGGTTTCGGTTTCACCGTGCTGATTTTCATCCTATTCATCTTTTCACGTGAAGTCTGTTGAGCATGATTAACTTCAATGCTAGCACGCTAGCATGTACCATGCTATAGTTAATGCCGTATAAAAACAAACAGGTAACGCAAGAGAACTCATAACACGCTAACCCCTGTTTAAACACATTTTTTTGACGTGAAAAATTTACTTGGCTGTATAATTTCACAATGGAAAGCATATTTTAACGCTAGCAATTGAAACGCCTAGTTTCCATAACATCCCGTTTGAACTAAATTATCATCATTACTCTCGTACTGGAGCTTATTTTGACCGAAAAACAATAAAGGGCTAATTAGACGACATCTCATTGTAGAAGAAGCAGTCGTAGCAGGGAAGGTATATATTATTCTTTTGCGATAACGACCATTAAAAGCGTTCAAGTGCTCGTTGGCGAGGAACAGATGAAGCCCAAATTCATTATTTTATCATCTTCAAGTAGAAGTGCTAAAGTTTTACACTGCGTAATGATTGCGCCGCGCGATCACTTCATTTAGCGTCTTAATTGTGTTACGGAAACATAAAAGCGGCGGCCAAGAGACGCTCGCTGCTCTGATAATTCTATTTTCAGGCCTCATCGGGGAAGCGGCGAATGCCAAAAAGGAGGCCAGGTGCTCGGGGTTAGAACGAGGCCAACAAAATCAGCAGGAGGGCTTTATCTCGGCATGTGTGTTTGGGTACTGCATAAATATATGCTAGCTGTACGGCGCGCTGTTCAGCTAGCAATGATTTCCAGTTTGCCCGTGCTGAAGCCAGTGGAGAGCATTTTCTTAGCGTAATTCAGAATACGAGAGATACTCCTTTGAAGCTACTTTGCTTTGAAAAACAAGGGGCACTCCTACAAGATGCGTGCACTTCCATAAGACACGCAATCGGCTCCCGGCGAGACAATTAACCAATGAGGGCAGGAGCTGTAACCCACGCCGCACCGGTGCCCGCGGTTTTTCCCCTGTCGGGGGGTTTGGTCCCACGAACAGTGAAAAACAAGGGATTACTGTAAATGATACGGGAGATTTAGGTTTCTGCAGCATCAGCAAATAAAATTCCATCGCGTGACAGGAATAATACAGCTTTCTTTTCAAATCCAGGACAAATTAATTGGAACATAAAACAACTTCTTGCTACATTGTGTTCTAACCCAGTCATTTTTGCACATAGTAAGCCTTTTTGTTATGTTTCAAGAGACAAAAAATGGCCATGAAGTGGCTGAATAAAATATGGCGAGGGATGGTACTTGGCAGGAAAAATCTTTCACACGGAGTACATCATTGAACAAAAGATTGAGACGCACCGCTTCGGAGAATACGCGACTTGCGATTTAACGCTGCTTGACTTTCCGCAACAACATATTTAAACTCCAGCAGAGATAATAAGATCTCGCACGGTTGAACCCGCCCGCCGAGCTCGACGCCGAACAGATGTTGGCCTCCAGATGTGTAAAAAGCACTTTGTTGTCGGCGATGCCCGTTGGACCGCGATGGAATCGCGTCGGCGCCAAAACGGGCCACCGGGGAGGAGTATCGAGGCCCCGCAACATACGGAGAACAGAGGTCGCCATCACAGGAACCAGACCCAACAATCACGGTGCTCACCGGCGTGTCGGATGGACCGCTAATGGGCGAGCGTGCGACAGCCAATCGGCGGGCTCCATATAACGAGGCGGGACTATTCACCGCCTTGGTTAAAAAGAAAATCAGCCTCGTTATCCCGTCACGTCTGGGTAGTGGTGCCCGGTGGCGATTTTGCCGCACGGGAAAATAATGTCTATAATTTCCCCTCCTCGTCGGCGGTCCCCCGCAGCCATGTGAGTGTTTGCGCGCTCGTTTATTTATTGCGCCAATAGCGGCGCCCGTGCGCGCCTCCGCGCAACGGGCGGGAGAAATATGAGTGCCACGCTCGCAGGTAATTGGACGTGCGGAACAAATGGCTTGGAGGGCGGGCGGGCGCGGACGCAAACGCGCGGCAGAGCCCCGCGACCGACCAGACGGCAGATATAAGACGCTGGTTTTATGACCTCACAAAAATGTTTGACATCATTCATTTGGCATCATTAGTGACGCAACAAACGATATAACTTTATTATAAGTTAACCGTGATAGGTAATCATAATGAAACGGTCAGCAAATGTAAATGGAGTAAAAGAGAATTTGAACGGCGCTTCTCTACCTTCACGTCGCTTTTCTGCTGTCGATTTCATTTCCGCGCTTAGCAACAGTAAAAACGGGTTGGCTTGGTTACCAGCATGATAACCTCGGGCAAAAATATTACGGTATAACCGTATTTAAATTACGGTTCTAAAATGTCCCTTTTGGAAAGGTAAAAACACATTGGCTTTTATTTTGAATGAATAAATAGTTAACTGAACTATAATTAGAATAGTCCCGCCTCCCATCCGTCATCCTTCTGAAAACCAAAACCCACCAATTGACTTCAAAGAGGCAACCAGTTGACTCAAGCAAGCAGTTCAATCATATTGCGCTCTGTTTTGACGTCCTGTTAAATACGAATTTCCGGTGACAGGCAGTGCTAGAAGTTATTGAAAGCTTGACCTTTTGAAACCGGAGTAGAACAACCCATGACTATCGACAAAAGGAAGGTAAATGGTAAATAGACTTTCACTCATATGGCACTTTTCTACCTCGGATACGTTTATCTTACGCAAAATTGACATTGGCTAAAAACAAATCTAATGCAATATTGTGGATATATAAGTATATACCTATATATATTTAAGTATTCAAGCCATATCAATAAATACCAAAAAAATGCTTTGAAAGCGGCATCCCTGCTGATTTTTCCACACGAAAGAGTGCAAATCAATGAGCCGTTTAGACGGAATTGCGGGCTGACAACAGGTGATGTCGAAAACCTTTTGGGAGATGCGCGTTCTGTTTCGACGCGACTGGCCTTTACTGTAGACAATTAGATGTCAAAGGTTTTCAAAAAACCCGGGGAGGATTTTTGGCCGAGCACAACGCAACACATCAGTGCACTTCCAAGCGAGCCAGGAAAAGCTTTGCCCTGAGGACAAAGATCCCAATTATGCAGACCGGTGAAGCAAGCCCTACCTCAAAATGATCGCTGGCCTCACAGAAACCTCCCCCACAACCTGGGGTCTGGATGCAAAATACCTCCAAATCTCACAATCTCTTGGCGCGGCGCTAATAAAAAGACCCGGCAGGTGAAAGCAAAAGCCTACGTACCGCTGATCCATCGAGCGTTCGGGTCGTGGACCCGGAAATCTTTCCCAAAAAGGTCCTCGACGGTCACTTTGCCCTTGAGAGCCAGACGGTCATCTTCACCTGTAAACGGAAAGTGGCAAACGTATTTAGTCGGAGGGATACGATCATGAATATCTACTTTATCGCCGCCTGAATCTCAACGACTACCCGCAGGCTTCCGTTGTTCAAATCTTAAACTATGAAGACGGCGCACAGGAAGCGTGAGCTCAAAAGCCGAGATCAGCTTTAATTGAGAGCGGCACCTCGTCGCTTCTGTGACGATCCGCGACAGCTAGCGCAAACTCTTCATTTCATCCGACATCACTTCCACACACGAGACCGCGGGACGTGATTAACCTTTGGCCGCTTTCTCGTAAAAACACATTTTGTCGGGATTTATTCCCCCCCGCGAGGAATCTCCCGGCAAGGCGAGGCAAACCGGCGTTTTGGGATCAAAATCGGCGGGAATCCGTCAGCTTAACCGCAGCTGGCGGTTTGCGCGTACGAGGCGTCGCGTTTTTTTTTGTTCCAAGAGGGCCGAGGCAAAGTACAGAGAGGTTGCGGCGGGAATGTTGCTAATTACACAGGCTACTACACTTCAACTCAAAATGTTTGCCGACAGCAAAAAATAAAAACGATGACAGGCAAGGAGCTGATTCGGCGGGCTTGAAACTGCCATGTTATGCGTTCTGAAAGTATAATCACCGTTTGTGTATAGTACGAGTTTGTTTGCACGCCTTAAATACAAGTCGATGATATAGCCCGTGAAATCGGGCTAGAATCGGTTAGCGGTATGGTAAGGGTAAATTTGGGTGGGGTTAAGTTGAAGATTAAGGATGGGAGTCGGTTAGGATTGATTAGGGATACAGTTGCGGAGGTCACGTAACTTGTCTCAGTTTGAGTAGGGTAGCAATTTGAAAAGTAGGTAAAACCAGAGAGGATTTGATCAGGTAGGTTAGGGTTTTAAGGTAAGGGTTAGGGTTAGGGGTTAGGGTTACCTAATGAAGTCTATTGTTCGGATGAAGTTAAAAAAAAAAAAGGTTGTGGTACAATAGGGTTAAAGTAAAATCAGGAAAGGGTTACGGTTTCGGTTAGAGGTTAGGGTAACCCTAGGGTAAATACAGGGTAACCCTAACCCTAACCCCATTCAATGAAGTCGATTGTTCAGATCAGGTTTAAAAAAAGGTTGTGGTACTATAGGGTTACAGCAAAATCAGTTCAAGTTGGGTACGGTTTATTTGGGTTAGGTGAAGTCCAGGTTCTCAAGCCGCAAGAACTGTCCGGTTCAGTTACCTTTAAAGTTCCTACCCAACGTACGAGATAGAATAGCCCTAAAACCCTCTGAGACCGTATCTTCCAGCGCATTTGTATTCCGAACTCGCGCTTAACAGATGGCACCGTTGACATTTTTGACCATAACAACTCGCTCCACTACACAAGCCGCGTTGACGATTTCATATTAAGTACGTGCTCAGCGGGTTATGGTGCAGGTTTATTGTAATGAAATGTAGTATTTTAGGGTCCCTCCAAAAATAGTTTCTCCACAATCGCCTTCTAAAAGCCACTGAATCGTTTCATTCTCAGCTTTTCGGATCCCGGAGCCGGAGTCCAAAAAACATCAAAGAGCATCTTCGCTGATAAATCCAACAAAGCGTGAAGTCAGCTGATCAGATTCGAAAGTTTTCGAGGACACGCTAGCGGCAACTCATCTTGACGCGGTGACACAAAGATGTCACCGGCGGACACGCAAACAGGACTCAAAAAGCGCGTTTTGTGTCATATTGCGTGGAACAGATGGACGCACGCACACTAATCCTCGCCGACGTCTTAACGGAAAGACAAACACCTTTGAAGGCAGCTGCTCGCCGCCGGTAGATCGCCTTTCGCGACGAGTCACGTCAGATGGTGAGGTTCAAAGGATAAATGACGCGTTTTTTTTTTTAAGTCAGTTACGATAACCAGATGTACGGATTAAAACTCCAACTTGGGTTTTATTAATAGCAGGGAGCAAATCCCTTTCCTTGGCTCAAGTTCTTTCCTTTATCTCAAAAAGGGGAGCGGTGTCAGCAGTTTATATATGCTAATGCTATCGCTCGCTGACCTCATTTTCAAAATGACAAAACGGCCATCTGGAAGTATTTTCACGCGCAAAGGACTTATTAATTAAACCTGAATCCGCACAGTATTGAACTTCAACTCGCATTTGTTCGGAAGCGTGCAAACTCCTTCCAACGTGCATGCACATTTTTTGAAAGCTAAATGCTAGAATTATAGCATCTTCTCCGACGTTGTTTATTTATACGTTTTTATGGTTTTATCGTTATGTCTGCTGTTGAAAAACAAATCAATTCAGTGTGGCATTGTGGGAAAAATCCTGAAAAATAGGCTAAAAGTACATTTGAATGTATTTGCAAATACATTCGAACGTACTTGCAGGCTAAATGCTAAAATCATAG
Source organism: Hippichthys cyanospilos (assembly GCF_059441005.1). Taxonomy (NCBI): domain Eukaryota; kingdom Metazoa; phylum Chordata; class Actinopteri; order Syngnathiformes; family Syngnathidae; genus Hippichthys; species Hippichthys cyanospilos. The sequence goes on from NC_142387.1 coordinate 14,697,900, forward strand.
CATTGTCTCCAACATGAGGTTTATTTGCAACTGTTATGGTTTTATGTAGTCTGCAGTATATTATTTCGGTTCGGCATTTTTCACATAACTTTATGGAGTATTGACTTGAGCATGGCATTATGGGAAAAATTAGCAATTAGCCTAAAAGTAAGTTTGAATGTACTTGCAAATGCATTCGAATGTACTTGTAGGCTAAATGCTAAAATCACAGCATTGTGGACCAACATTTGGTTTATTTGTAATTGTTATGGTTTTATTATGTCTGCAGTAAATTATTTCGACCCAAGATTCTTCAGATAATTTCATGGAGACTTCCGCATGGCATTATGGGAAAAATGATACCAAACTCACATTCGAAGGTACTTGCGATTGCATTCAAAGATAACTGCAGGCTAGATGCTAAAATCATAGCATTTTCCACAACGTTTTTTAGTCATCATTTTTATGGTTTTACAATTATGTTTGTAGTGGAAAAATTCAATTCGGCATTTTATTTCCTCATAATGCCATTGGATATTGACTTGTGCATGACATTATGGGAAAAAAAAATGCAGTTTTTAGCCTAAATACATTTAAAAGAATCTGTAGGCTAAACGCTAACATCATTGAATTTTCTCCTATATTGTTTATTCATTACTTTTATGGCTTTATTACTTTTATGTCTGCTCCGTAAAATTGTAATTAATTGTGGGTTTTTTTCCCCATAATGCCGCAGGGTATTGAGTTGCACATGGCAAAGTACTCTGCTAAAATGAGAGTATTTTACCCAACATTGTTTATTCGTCATTTTTATGCTTTTATTCTCACATCTGTGGCGGAAAGTTTTAATTCGGCGTCAATACTCCGTGGCTTGAAAGTGTGTTTGTCAAAAATATGTGGAGAAGGTCAAATGAAGTACCGGCACGTTCCCTTGCATTTTTTGTTCATCCTGAAATTTCGTCAGAAAAACCAGAATCTCCAAGTTGGACCATCAATAATTCTGCTTACGCCAACGTAAAAATTGATCTAGTGGAGCTATAGCAAGCTGGAGCTACCGAAGGCCCGAATCCACACGACAAGGTCAACCTCCGCTCTTCCATACGTCAACTTTTACGAGGCACCTTGGCCAAAGCCGCGGTCGGACGAAGGACGGCGGCGCGCTCACCCTCTGCGTTGTTTGCGCTACGATTTATCGTCCGGCTAATGGGCGCGTCCGCGCATGATAACGACTGCGCAAACAGCGTCGGGAACAAGCCCCGCCCCCGCGGCATACCTGGTGTCAACAGAATGACGGAGGTGACGATCAGCGAGCAGATGACCAGAATGACAAGGAGGGCGATCGCTATTCCCTTCCAGTTCCTCTGCGGCGGGTTGCTGCCCACCAGCTCCTGCAAAATTGGAGGGGGGGGGGCACAGGGAAAGAAAGATGAGAGATGCATTGTGGGAGTCAATCAGGGCGCAATTTGCACGGAGATGAAGACAGGATGACAGAAAATTGAAAGGAGCAGTGTGTTGGAAATAAGAGAAGAGTGAGTACAAGACTATCGCTCGGCAGCTAACGAGATGAATCAGAGGAAGCGGGGGGTGGGGGTGTGGGGGGGGGGGCACAGTTGCCGCCTGGTGGATTTCAAGGAGAAACACAACGACGGCGGTGGGAGGAGGAAGAGGAGGAGAAGGATGAAGATGGATTTTCCTAATGATCCGCGCACGGGCCGTCGACGGATTTGACAAGCAAACACAACCTGTGACACAGCTGCGCATTCATCGCGTGGCGGAAGATACGGGGGGCGTGGGGGGGGGGGGGGGGGGGCTCGCTAGTTAAAAACAACCTTGAGAACCTCGCAAAAGTGCCAGCGCGAAATGTAGCGCCACTTTCCTTGACGCTTCGCTAGCACCTGCGACAAAAGCTACTCGCAAAAACGATTGAGCGCTTATGTGACGAAGCAATTTTTGTTTCGAGACGTCATGAACGTAACATAAATCGCACAAATACCACTAAATGCATGAAAAAGACAAAATTGGACACAGTGGGACGCAAAGTATTGAAAAGTACATCATACTTTTTACTTTTACTTAAAGTTGAGGAATCATGAAATTTCCAAAAGTAATTGACAAATGGCGAAAAGGCATCGGTATAGCACTTCCTGTTCAAGGTCTGGGCTTCAAAATAAAAGAGCCAAATTAAAGAGTGACTGTCTATCGCTTTTATTTTGAAGGCATGTTTTTCTTTTTGGGACAGGAAGTTGCAACAATTGGCCCAATTTGTCTGAGTGTTGCTCGCCTGGACTCAGTTGGACCTTTTTTTTTAAATTATTAATCGAATAGAAATGTTAATTATTCATTCATACACTTGATTAGACATTTGCATTTATTTTCAACTGTTCGGACAAGATTTTTGATAAGATTCCCTTTCGGTGAGACTCTTGAACAGCTTGATCATGAAACCAAGGATGCGTCAGAGGAGAATATTCAAAATGTCCACCAGCGGCGTCGGTGAAGATAAATTAAGCGTTGATGTGAAAGGATGTGAAGCCCAAGCCGTGGGTGGAAGATGATTAACTTGCTAATTGGTTCCGCAAAGATAAAGAAGGAAGCAAAGTGGGGCGTGGAGAGCAAATGAGAGCAACGCGGCGCTCTAATGACGATGTGAGCGGCTGAGTTAGCGAGCGGACCTCCCGGTGACCCCCCCTGGGCGCCCGCGTGGCCTCGGCATATTAATTGAAAAAGAACCCGAGGACCGCGCGGCAAGTCGTTAGCGCGGAAAGCTTGTTACGATCCAAATGGATCGCCAGAAGAGTGACTTGAACAATAGCAGGTGAGATCAAGAGGCTCGGGCGTCACTCCATCCATCCGCGCAAAATCCATTTTGGAGTAATTATGAGCGGATCTTCTGCTTTGGGAAACAAAGCTTCTTTCAATTTGACTGGGAATCCCGCAAGAGAGTGTGTGTGTGTGTGTGTGAGACTTTGCCAACATTGTCGTTTATTGCGGCCGCGCGGGCCGTGTTCGACAGCGGCGGGATAAGAGGGGGGGCAAAGGGATTGGAGAGAAGAAGAGCTTGACTATTTGGGTGTCATTACGGAATGTGCGCAGAGCGTGAAAGCCACTCCGGCTGGATTATTGACATTTATTGGGATTCTCTGCGCTCGACTATATATACCACGCAGTTGATTGGATGCTAGCTTGTATGCAAATGGCTAAAACGGATTTCTCATCACTGCACTGCTACTAGTTCCTACTTAACCCAACATATATATATATATATATATATATATATATATATATATATATATATATTTATATATATATATATACACACACACACACACGCATACACACACACACACACACACACACACACACACACACACACCATATTTTCCGCACTATAAGGCGCAGCAGATTATAAGGCGCAACCTCAATTAATGATATATTCTAAAACTTTTTCCATATATAAGGCGCACCGGATTATAAGGCGCAACCTCAATTAATGACATATTTGAAAACCTTTTCAATCACAATATAGTAATACTCAAAGTAATAACAATAATAACTCAAATAATAACTCTACACTCTCAATAGCATAAATAACTCAATGTCATTTTGACCAAACTTGTTCAACTGTGTGTTTACAGTTGAAAAGAAACAGAAACAAAAAAAAGAAACAGGTAAAGTTTACTTTATCGCTTCTTTCTCCATCTACCAATCCCAATCTCAATATTAATCCATATATAAGGCGCATCTGATTATAAGGTGCAATGTCAGCTTTTTAAAAAAATGAAGGCTTTTATGTGCGCCTTATAGTGTGGAAAATACGGTGTGTATATATATATAACTTTGATTGGTGAACATCTACATGGAAACAAGACAGGGAAAAAAACAAACCAAATCAATGTCAGCCAGCGTAAAAGGAAGGGATTGTTTTTGGTATTCCGGTTGTGGCGCCACGGCACCGTGAGCATGAAGAATTGAAAAGTAACTTTTGTTTTGTTCTTATCATCTTCCGCCTTCGTTCCGTGACGCGCCGTCGTCTCGCCACCACCGCAAAAATAAATTGCCGTCACGGAAACAATGCACAGACACACACTTCCTTGAAATGAGATGCGGCCGCATACGAGCTTTTGTGGACACGGGGGTCTCATAAGAAAAAGAAAAAAAAAAAAAAGGCCCCTGCTGATGTTTGCTTGGGCTAATATATTCTTGCCTGCTTATTTTTGCTTTTTTTTTATCGCCTCCTCACACAAAATATGAACATCGGCGAGAAAAGAATAGACTCTCGGCCGCTTATCGGCGCCATTATGTTTGATTGAAGTGCTCTCGGGATGAAAAAAACTTCGATACTTATGAGAAGTCATTTCCTCTCCATTGAAGGATGAACAAGCAACCAAAAACAAACAAACAAACAAAAGTGCCGAGGCTTATCTGGCGTCTGGGGGAAAACAAAGCGGCCGGCCCGAACAGGAAGTGGATGAGGAGTCGAAAAATTGAAGAGGAGGTTCAAAGACATGAAAACCTCAAGACGCTTGAATAATAAATCGCATTGCGAGGCCTGCTTTGTATCGCGCTGGGTTTCCGTGGCAACGCTCTCTGAAAACATCCACCCCGTGTTTGACTTCCTGTTGCTAGCTGTTGCGAGAGCGCATTTACGCTAACCTGCATTTCCTGCCCTCTTCTCACCACCCTCAGTGTTCACTCAGGGTGTCTATAAGATTTCCAAAAAGAAAACGTTTGCTTGCAGAGAATTTTGAGTTTCTTTGGCAGCTGCTTGGCAGCGCTAGCTGCTAAGCTAGCTTGCGCCGCAAAAGCACTTACTTCCTAGATATCATATATAAGTTTGTGACACTATTTCCTTCCTCCATAGTGACAAATAAACTAGGGGTACACACCCAGGCATGTTACTGTTGTGTTGGTGCAGTATTCTAACATTCCGAGTGTGTAAGTCGCCCCCCCAGGGGGACCCGCCCCACTATTCGAGAAGCACTAATCTAATCACAGGATCGAACAGTACGGGGTCTGTCGCCATGTTCTTGGGAAAGAATATAGCAGCAATTGCATGGACTGATAGTGTATGTATTAAATCTACATCCCCCACTATCAGAAAATGATTATTACCTTGCAGCCATAATGTCTACCGTAACCTTTCAGGCAAGCAAGTGGTTTTGTCTTGTCGTCTTTCTTTTTTGATTATTAAATATTCTAGGTTGCCTGAACCTGACAGTAAAGTTCTGCTTTTTTTTTCGCCTGCCTTCTTCAGCAGGCAGCCCACAGGAAGCGTTCTTCTACTCTCCGAGCGCCGTCGACTCGGCTGTCAGACGGCCCAAAGTTCAAAGACGTGCCGCCCGGCGAGGGACGGCGTCTAATGTTCCCGCCATGAAAGCGGCGGGCTGTCTGCCGCTGTCGTTTGGACGCATACGACACAGATCGATACGCGGCGGGGAAAAGCCGCCTAACGAGGTTTTTGCTGAGTCGATAGCGTCTGACCACGAGTGGAGGGTGAGCCTGTCCATGTGGCTTTGTCAGCTCCTTCTTCCATTGACGTCGACGACAGAAAATCATTCATGAAGCCGGCGGAAATAACCGCGCTTATCTTTTCATGAAGTGTAAGACGAGAACCGTGCGCCACAAAAGAAACCGATGTATATATATATATATATATATATATATATATATATATGTATATATATATATATATATATATATATGTATATATATATATATATATATATATATGTATATATATATATATATATATATATATATATATATATATATATATATATATATATATATATATATATATATATATATGTATATATATATATATATATATATATATATATATATATATATATATATATATATATATATATATATATATATATATATATATATATATCGGGGTTTTTATTCTTACATTTATAAGTATAGAAATATGGCGACGTCATGACCTTGAAGGCAACGGCGTGCCGGGCACTCTTAGTAAGTGGTTGAAGCCGTCGTCCCGCAGAGCATTTTATCCGAATTACGGCCGCCTAATTTTACACACTCGGAGTAATGAAGTGTCTCCGCCGTCGCAAAAGTTGAACAGTTGAGTGACTCGAGGTGTTTTTTTAACGTGGGCGAGACAATCGAAAACACTGCTCAGCCAAGATAATCAATTTCAAGTGCGAGCGACGACAATAATGAAAAAGTGAATTTGGGAGAAAAAGTGCTTTGATACAGCGAGCAGCAATGCAAATTTTCCATCTGAAGAAGTTGCTGGTGACAAAAAACGGCCAAAGAGCATTTAAGGAAAACAATTGCTCGCTCCAATTAATACATTAATTGATGAGTTCTTCTGATTCTGGTACTTGGAAGAATAAAATTCCCCAAATTATTTGTTGATCAATTCATGACAAAATACATCATGAATGAAATAACAATGTTGGAATGTTGTTTATCTTACACATTTGTTCGTTTGTTTTTTCCATATGTCTTTTCATTATACTGAGTTTTTTTCCCCATTTACAGTAATTTTTTCAGTTCATTTTGCATTTGTTGCTAAATATGGATCATGATGCCAAATATTGGCAATATTTTGAAAAATGCAGAATATCGCTGATTAAACAAAATTCCAAACATCGTTGATATTCTTTAAAATGCCGAATATTGCCTATATTCCTCCAAATGCCAAAATGCAGAATATCGCTGATATGAAAAATTCCCAAGTATTACTGTACGTATATTCTTCAAAATGAAGAATATCGCCCATATTCTCCAATATGCTTAATATCGCCCATATTCTTCAAAATGCATAATATCGCCTGCATCCTTCCAATGGCAAATATCGCCAATATTCTTCAAAATGCAGAATATCGCAGATATGAAAAAAGTCTCAAGTATTGCGTGTATTCTTCAAAATGCAGAATATCGCCCATATTCTCCACTATGCATAATATCGCCTATATTCTTCCAAATGCAGAATATCGCCGATATGAAAAAAATCTCAAGGATTGCATCTATTCTTCAAAATGCAGAATATCGCCCATATTCTCCAACATGCATAATATCGCCCATATCCTCCAATATGCATAATATTGCCAATATTCTTCAAAATGCCAAACATCGCCAATATTCTTCAAAATGCAGAATATCGCCGCCGTTCAAAATGCCGACCGTTGCCCCGATAACCGTTGGCGTTCGGCTTGACGATAATAATCAATAATACGACTTTTAAGTGGCGAGCGGTCACATGAGAAGCGAGCGAGCGGCGTCGTGCAATTTTCTCCACGGCCGAGAAAGG